>NC_056731.1:341647960-341750460 GCF_019279795.1 Protopterus annectens | reverse complement strand
ATAAAGGGCAACAGCACAAGAGGAAAAATGAAGTACAAATCACTAATATGAGACTCTTGCAAATTACAATGGGCCATGCAAAGCAGACAATAATATAGCTGGCAGGTGGCTGCATAGCTGAAAATGGGAGGAGATGTTAGTAAAAAATAATTAAAACAGAGCAACAGCAGAATAAAGGCAATCATGCACACATTAGCAGTAATGCCTCTAACACTCACAGTGGCCAAATCAAAGCCATGATTAATATAGGTGGCAGCTGGAATGTATCATAGTCAGCCAATCATACAGGCAGTATCTGCAGCACAACAGTATACAGTATGGAAACACCTTACAGTCCCACAAACTCTGCACCATTGGTGTATACATGTGAGGGAATTTTAACTGGAAACATGTTAGGGGCTGCCATTGCTTTGATCCATCAGTATTTACCAACTCTTTTGGCAAAACCTGGAACTTACTTCCTGCAGAACTTACTACAGTTCCCGTCTTAACTCAATTCAAAATATCTCTTACAAAATACCTAAAATGCATTGGCTATGTCCCTGTACAAACCCTGACTAATCCCTCCTCAAATATTATCTATAAATGAAAACCTTATTACATGTAGAAACTGTCATTGTTATTACTCTGATTCATTAACTAATTTAGAAGACTGATTACATGTCTCTTACCTACTGGAAAGTTCTAAAGTAAGGATGATAACTTGGCACAACCGTGTATTACTAAAATGTATGTGTACTACTAAAAATGTATGTGTTCTCCCTTAAAAGTTAATAATTTCTAAATATTTCCTTATGTAGTTTAGAAAATCTTGAATATGCGTGTATCTATTGTTGAACAAATGTCCATTTTGTAATATTTCACTGTATGTATCCATGTAAGTATGTCTGGAGCTTTTCTCCCCGGGCCTCCAATGAAAATGGACCTAAATCCAGTCAGACTTCCCTGGTTAACAAATGTAAAATAAAAATAAATAAATAAATGTGACAGAGACTGACGGTGGAGAGGAGGATAATGCTGACAACCGAAACAGACCAAGGAGGAGGAGAAGAGTGTTCAAACCCAGGGTAACCTACAAGTGGCTACATGATCTGGAGATAATAGAGCACTGCAGGGTGAACAAAGACATACTTCAGCAAATCACTGAGCTGTGACAGCCTCAACTCAGAGCTAGAACCAACAGAGGGGAACCCATCCCAGTGGATATCAACGTATGTGTAGCCTTAAGAATTCTAGCTACAGGTACTGTCTAAAGACCTACTGGAGACATGATGGGGGACTCACAGGCATCTGCATCCAAGTTACTCCACCAGTTCCTAGATGCCATGCTACCACATGCCGGTGAGCACATTTACTTCCCCAACACCCGTGAGGAGAGGACCAGCAATATGCGTCTCTTCCACCATGTAGCAAAATACCCGGAGGTTCTGAGTGCTATACACTGCACGTACATCCACATCAAAGCACCACCCGGTGAACAGGGTAAGGTTTACATAAACTGCAAGGGATTCTCCTCCATCAACTGTCAGGTCATGTGCAGTGCCCTGGGCATTATCATGAATGTGTGTGCTGGCAGCCCTGGAAGCTATCACGACTCCCACAATTGGCATTCATCACAGCTGTACCAGACATTTGCAAGTGGGGGCATCCTGCCATCTGGTGGGGGATGCTGGCTATGCACTAGAGCCATGGATGATGACACCCATCAGAAATGCACACACACCCACACAAGAATGCCATAATGAGGCACACGCACAAACCAGGATCATTATAGAGCATGTGTTTGGGATGTTCAAGTCACGGTTCTGGTGCCTTGACATATCTGGTGGAGCCTTGCAGTACTCTCTCCAGCCACATGTGCACACATGTTCATAGTATGTACCATGCTACACAATACGATCCTGTGGAAACAACTGCAGCAGGAACAGCACGGGGAAGGGCCACACAACCCACCACCATTGCCAAGGTCCCCACGGGTACAGAAGGACTCACAGGAGGCGGCCCCTGAGCCTGCTCCTGTAGGCAGACAGAGGCATGCCCAGTATGCTCACGCCTTGACAAAGAGGCAATGCATAGCACACACACTGACACTGTAGGGACTCCAGGGACTGACACCTCTCTCTGACTCACACACACAGTAAAATGGATGACACACACATCACATTACCTGTAACTTACCATGTATAGGCAGTGTACTGTGTGCATCCAACATAAATGGCCCTCAAGCACCATTCTCACAACTGCTGCAAGCACAAGGTAAATAAGACTTCTTAACAATAAATGAATGGAAAATTATGTTCTGCTAGCATATCTATGTTAATGCTTCATGCATTCAAGGGAATGGGGTGGTCTACTGGGATAGCAGCACACAACTGGCAGCTATGTGGGACACCATGAAATATCTGGCCAAAATTGGCCTCCACACACTATGCAGTAGTACCCAAGGTGGCAAATCCCACTGCAATATATGTGTGGGGACAACTAAGTGGGGGGTCATAGGTCACATGCATGGATGTCAGGGTGGGGGATCCCATAACCAACCCTCACATCCACACAGCAAGTCAGCTCTAGAAAACCACACAGAAATGTCTGGTAAAGGCACACAAATGGCGGCAATGTTGAATTAACCCCCTACAGACTCACACAGTGATAGCACAGCAGGACCCGCAGTTGCAGTAAGGCTATGAAGGGTAAGAAGTCTGAAACTCAAATGTATGCCAGTACAATGTGACCTGGGCTCTTTACTGATATGCCTCCAGTCCATAAGACAGGGCACAATAGTATGGTAAATAGAACCAAAATGTAAAGCAAATATCAGCACAGTCTGTGCAATTGTGTACAGTTGACAGGTGTGCCCCCCCCATATACCCACACAAATGCAGTAACATATATGTTTGTATGGAAATAGCACCATAGCACACATTGCCAGGGCTGTACCAATACACATGAAAACATGTTGTCTGTCCACAATATGCAGGGGTCAATGACCTATGTGTAGGTGTGGTTTATACTGGCTGGATCTGGCCAGCATGTTCTCATGGCAGTTGTCCTGTACTGCCCTACATACAGTGCTGCCTTTGGCAGGGCCATGTGCAGATAACTGCAGTGCCAACTGTTATGCATGTCAGTGAGACCCACTGCTCTGCCACTGACATACCTGGAAGTCACAGTGCTATGTGGAATATACTACACATATCAGTGACATCTTGAAGGATGTGTAGCAGAGGTGCCAAGGCTTTTGTGAATATAACTGCCTTGTGGTACTGTTGCTAGTGGTCATTCTCAATAATCCTTTTTCTTATGTTTGCTTTTACAAATAATGGACATATCTGCACAGCTGAATGCACTCTGTACCCACACCCATAACTCCCAACCTCTGACAGCAAGATATCTGGACAAGGGCAAAAATAAAAGTGGAACAAAGGCACAATGATAGGCATGTGTTGTAAATATCGCCCTTACATACTAAGAAAGTTGGTAGGGTGAGGGGTTTGCAGTAGTGGGAATTGTCTGAAGGTTATGTATTCTGAAACAATAATGTCTGTATTATTTTGTAACATAACACTTCAATTATATGTAACTAACTTGCCATAAAAACACAAGTTTACATAGAAAGGATAAAACCTCTAGCCAAACACCTGGACAACCTGCCAAATAATATACAGGTCAGAGGTATGCACACACAAGGATATGACATCTCAGGTTAGAAAGTTATCACACAAGCAGGAGATCCCCAGCCAATATGTCACCAGGTTGCTGGACTGTTTACACAGCTATGTGTCATTACTACACTGGCTGTAGCTGCACCTCACAAATGGCCTTGTTGGGCAAGAATTTACATAGCTGCCCTCATAATATTGGTCTATGCATCATACAACTAGTATTCCTCTGGTAAAACATTGTGATGATCTGAGGATGTCTGGCACTAGGTAATGACACAATACATTGCAGTTTCAAACTGCAGATATGTCAGAAAATGTCTGCTAAACAAAACAAGTACCCTGAGGAAAGTCCTTTGTACTCCTGAGAGGTATGGCTGTAGCACACAAAACCTTGGACTGGAGTACTCCTATCTCAGGAATGGAGTCCCACCCTAACTATAGAAGGTCACACTGGGCATGCTCCATCACAGGACATGTTGGAACCCACATGGAAATATATAACTGTATTGTGAATATATGTCCATGCATACAGAGAGCTATGTACACCTCAACTATCCCCCCCATACACACACCCATACACACACACACACATACATCAGACAGGATTACCCTCAGCTAGCTGTAGGTGGCCCATATGTAATATATCTGCATCTGTTGCGTGAGATACACACACACATATATATATATGGGCAACAAATAACAACATATGTCAAGCATACACACACATAGATGTGGGAAACTGAGAGACAGACAGTGATACAGAGAGACACACAGGGGGACACAGACAGAGTGAGTCACACACACGGATACCCTGAATGGCATACAGTGATGTCCTGCTGTGGACAGTGGCATACCAGTTGTAAACAGTTGCACATGCCAGCATAAAAGGTGAGCCCCACTGTGTAACAGTACTGAGGTTAAGTTTATAATATCACATCACCTGCCTGTGTGTGTGTGTGTGTGTGTGTGTGTGTGTGTGTGTGTGTGTGTGTGTGTGTGTGTGTGTGTGTGTGTGTGTCTCCATAGGTCCAAGTATTAGGAGACTCTTCCCACTCAGTACACTTCACATTGCTCTACTTCACAAAATCTGCTGCTTTCATTCACCTTAGAAGTACCATTGGACACTGATCACCCCTATAAGCTATGTAGCGCATGCAATAACTGCATAACAATATAGTAGAAATAACTAGATAGATAGGGGTTCTAATCCCAATACTAGCAACCGTATGTGTGTCTGTGTGTGTGTGTGTTTGTGTGTGTGTGTGTGATAGTTGTGTATATGGGAATGAGGGGGTGTTTGTTGGTAGGTGAAACAGTTGTAGGCCATTACCACCCACAACACTTCCCAGTGCCCCACTTTATCACTCCTGCTGATGTCATTCCCCTTATTGCCACCTTTGGCCAGTTGTCAACCCAGTAAGCTCCGTAGCATGTATGATAATTGCATTACACAATAATACAAATCACTAGCTTGACAGGGGTTCTAGTCTCAGATCTGGCAAACGAGTGTGTGTATGTTTGTAAAAAGAAGCATTTTGATAAATCTCTCACCCACTGCCCTACTTTATCAGTCCTGCTGATGTCATTCCCCTTATCAGCACCTTTGGCAAGTCATCAGCTCAGTAAACTCTGTAGTGTGTGTGTGTGATAACTGTGTAACACTATAGTACAAATAATAGATAGGCAGGGGTTCTACTCTCAGATTTGGAAAATGTGTGTGTGGTTGTCTACGTGTGTGCAAAAGTGTGTATGTTTGCAGGGAGAAGTATTTTGATAAGTGTCCCACCCACTGGCATACTTTATCAGTCCTGCTGATGTCATTCCCCTTATCAGCACCTTTGGCCAGTGGTCAGCTCAGTAAGCTCTGTAACATGTGTGATAACTGTGTAACACTATAGTACAAATGACTAAATAGGCAGGGGTTATATTCTCAGATCTGGCAAATATGCGTGTGGGTGGCTGAATGTGTGTATGTTTGTAGGAAAGAGTATTTTGATAGGTTTCCCTCCTAGTGCCCTACTTTATCAGTCCTGCTGATGTCATTCACCTTATCAGCACCTTTGGCCAGTTGTCAGCCAGTAAACTTTGTAGCACATGTGATAACTGCGTAACACTATAGTACAAATAATTAGATAAGCAGGGGTTGTACTCTCACATCTGGCAAATGTGTGTGTGGGTGTATAAGTGTGTATGTTTATAGGAAGAAGTATTTTGATAAGTTACCCACCCACTGGCCAACTTCATCAGTCATGCTGATGTCACTCCCCTTATAGGTTCATAAGTGTGTGCTAAGCTAATGGCCCTGGAGCCGTTACAAGTCTAGCCCATAGAAGTGCCCTGCTATTATGCCACCTGATGTTAGTTCCCAGTGCCCTCATCACATAGAGCCACTGGAGTGATCCTGGGGTGAATTTTCTATTACCCACCCACTCATCAATATCTCTGTGGAAGAGGGTCATCTAGGTGCTTTGCTTGACATGTATGGGAAGTCTATCCCAGGGCATGTGCAGTCTCTGGGTGAGTAACCTGTCCCTCCAGCATGTTGTGCTGTCTGTGGTAATGAAGCCGAGGTCCCAGCAGTGTGTGGTGCAGAGAGATTGGGATGTCTTTAGATGTAGCATTTCTAAAAGAGCTGGGTCAGACATGGCTTTGCAAGTCAAGCAGAGATCAACTCTAAGTAGGTGATATGAGACAGAGAATAGCTGGAGTCTTTTGAGTCTGTCTGTGTAGGACATGTGTTTAATGCCTAGGATCCTCCTTGTGAGGTACTTCTGTGGCCTCTCCAGCTGTTGCAGGTGTCTAGTGAGGTACATGCCAAATGGGCCATTATGCTTGATGATTGGTCTAATGAGAGAAGAGTACACAGAGACAATGAACTCTTTCTTCCTGGATGCAAACCCTTGGTAATGAGATGTGCCACATAGAAGGATTTCCTGACAACAGTGGCAATGTGATGGTTAAAGGAAAGATTGCTGTCAACCCATGTCACCAGATCTCTTATAATGCCTACAGTGTTCAGTGGGCTCCCATTGATGTGGTACTTAGTGGGAATTGAGATTTTACCAAATGGGCTTATTTTGCATTTTGTGGTGTTAAGCTTCAGGCCATGGTTTCCACACCACTCAGTGGTCTCAGTGAGGGCTTTCTGTAGGATGTCTGCATCACTTGTGGAGTTAATTATGGCTCCCAGCTTGCAGTTGTCTGTGAACTTGGTCAGCCAGAGTTCCGTTGTGTTGGTCTAGACTCCTGAGAATTAGATGCTGAACAGGAGAGTACCCAGGACTGATCCCTGTGGGACTCCGCTCATGACTGCCTGGCAGTCTGACTTGGAGCTCACTACTTTCATGCTGTATGTTCTATCTGTGAGCCAGTTTGCAACCCCCTAGTGATATAGGGGTTGATGTCTAGTTTGGTGGGTTCATCCATAATTCCTGACTGAGGAATGGTATTGAGAGCCTTGACCAGAATGATGTAGGCTGTATGCAGTGCCTTACTGTAATACACTGCCCTGGTGACTGACTCAAAGAAGTCAAACAGGTTGAGCAGGCATGATCTCCCTTTCACAAAGCCAAACTGTGTGGGATCCAGAGTTAGGAGATTACCTATATGTTTGTTGATCAGGTATCTAATAATGCACTCCATAGCTGTAAATATCAGACTCATTAGGCTACTGGACTGATAATTCCCAGGGTCTGTAGTTGCCACACCTTTATGGAGAAGGATGAAAGTAGCAGTGCACCATTTGGGAGGGACAAAGCCTGAGGTGAAGTTGTGACTGAACAGGGAACACAGATGTGGTGCCAGGTATCTTTGTAGTTCATGTAGAACACAGCCAGGGATAATTTGAGGCCCCAGGGAAGCTGTATTTTTGCCCATGGACAATGCAGGTGTAACCTGGGTGGCAGTAATTCTGAGTGCCTGGCATTCTTCTGGCATTCTGATTGTTACCATGGGGGAGAGAGAGGGGTATACTGGCACTGAATCTGTTGGTAAGAATGTTGGCAATATCTGTTGGCTCAGTATAGGAGGTAGCATTGTGCAATAACTCAGAGCACTTCTGGGTATTGGCGTGGAGGTTCTTGATATAACTATCAAAGGATCTGCAATTGTTGTCAGTGTCTGCTGCAGTTCTGCCATCATAGGTGGCTTTAGATGATTTCATGAGAGATCTCAAGTTGTTGTTGAGGCTAATAAGGGAGTTTTACCACTCTTGGGAATCCACCTTTTTCTGCAACAGTTTCTTCCTTCTGTTGTACAGGTTATTAATGGCAGGGGACCACCAGATTGGCCTCCAGTGTTTGGAGGAGAGTGTCATGTTTCTGTTGGGTATGGCTAGTTCCATGTATTGATGTACATGTTTGTACAGTGCATTTGTGTATGATTCGGCAATCATGCAGGTATTTTATATTGGCATGGGTGCTGTGAAGTTAGCCACCTCTGTTCTTATAAGTCCAAAGTCAGCTTTGGAAAAGTTTTTCAAGGTGATTACCTTTGCGGGGGGGGGGGGTGCGAGATGTGGTTTTTCCATGGTGATTACTCTATGTTGGATCTGACCAGGTAGCGATTGACTACTGTTGTCAAGCAACTGTTCCATATGTTAGTAATCAACACAGGTGAATGATGTTGCTTTCTCTACTGGGTGTTAGAATGAGCTGATCCAGGGCATTGGAACTGATGAATTCCAGGAAGCGTTGGGCCAGTGTATTGTTGCTTGAGTATCTTACCCAGTTGATGGGGGGGTAGTTGAACTCTCCTAGTATGAGAGTGCTGGGTTGGACCTTGATAGATTCAAGGGTGTTGAGGAATGTAGACTGAGAGTCTAGGGACATGGATGTGGACCTATAGCAGGCTATTACCTGGATTGGACTATTACCTAATCTCAATTGTACCTGAAGTATCTCAGATGGATTATGCTGAGATACTACTCTGGATGTGTGCATATCCGTTATTAATATGGAGATACCACCACCTTTGTAGCTGTGGTCCATGTTTTGGGGCTGACAGGTGTGGAATGAGTTATAGGCTGGTAGTGCAGGGGTGCTGTCTGCTGCTGTAATCTAGGTCTCTGTTATAGCACAAATGTCAATGTTCTCCATTTTGAAGAGTGCTTCGAGTGGCTGCATTTCGAGATGTAGATGTCTAGTACTGAGCAGCATGACCCTCAGATTGCATATATATTTATAGCTGTTATGGCGGTAATTTGATTTGGAACACCAACTAAAAAGGCACTATAGGGGTGGCAAGATACTTATCCAGTACCTGGAAACCCAGGGGTGACAGGTACAGGCCATCTCTGGCAAGCCATCGCAGTCTGTCAATCATATCATCCCAAGCAGACATATACTGGATCCCATGACACCAGACACTTAAGCCAATTGTTGAAGTCAATCATTTGTTGTTTGTACTGCAGTATCATTCTGGGTGACAGTAGTATACTGCTCATGGCTACTGTCATGCCTGCCTGGCCCACATAATCTGAGAGCTCCACCATGTCTTTTGTCATATAGACCATGGAGGTGTGTCTCAGGTCATTCACACACACATGGACAATGACAGAGTGATACTTGTAGTTGTTGTGGAGTGACCTGACTGGGTGTGTTATGTGTTGGATTCTGGCACCTGATAGAAAGCTGACTGTTAACTCCTCCATGTTCAACCTAGTGAGTGGGACATCTGTGTGCCTCACTATTGAGTCACCTATGATTACTGTATCAGGCAAGGTGATTAGCCTTTGGGGCTTAGGTTGAGGGACACACTGTGTAGGTGAGATATATGTTCTGTGGTTTGTGCTGTGTTGTGGTGGTCGAGTGGGTGTCTGTCTTGGTGGTCTCCACTGTTTGGGTAAATGTCTATTGAGTACTGGTGAAATGAAAATAAAAAATGTCACCAAACCCGTACAGAATGGTAACACTTGACAAACTTTATTGCAAAAAAAGACTAAGTGCTTTCACCATGTGACTCCCAGGGCTTCATCTGAGGGGATGGGTGCAGGTGCTGTGCATATCCACCTATAGTGATGCTGAGCCAGGGGGATGATGTTTGCCCTAACCCTATCTGCAGCAGGTTGGCTATAGCTATGTTGTGTGTGTATGTGGTCTGACTGACCACCATTACAGGTTGGGTTGCTTTCTTGCCTCTGAGATTGCAGACATATGGGAGGATAGCCTTGTGATTGGCCTTGGTGGATGTATCCAATTTGTACTTATAGTTAGCCTTACAGTAATCCACCTGTGACCTTATATGCTTGTTCTGACAATGGCTGACTTGATGCCAGGTTGGTGCCTGCTCCTACTTTGCCCTGTACAGCCAATATAGGGACCAAGTCTGTGGTTTGTGTATTGCTGCTGTCCAGCAAAGGGGATTACTCTAATTTGGTGGAGGCAGGTTTTACAAGTAAGGTATTGCTGAGTCCATACAGCTATGCAGGTGTTCATAAAGCTGTTTGTAGTAGGCATGGACAGAAAGTCATAATACAGTTGAGCACCTCTTCAATTTCACACTGATAATCATGCTTATTGTAGTACCCATGGCTGTGTCAGGGCAATGCAATAACTAGAAGCTGTAGAAATGTCATTCTGTTGGATGTACAGTAATTAAGATTACATACGTGTACAACATGTACAGCTTATTTAACTGACATTTTGCATCCCATGTCTGTTGTTATGAGGCAGCCAGATACACCTACTCATACTGGCATGTGCACAGGTAATACCTGAGATACATATCTGTTCTATGTCAGTATGGCATACTCTATTCACACTCTTGCTGGCCAGTCATCTCTCTCAACCCATTAGAGCAGGACATCTGTAGGATGCCACGCATACATGGGGGGGGGGGCAATGGGACAAAATTAGTGATACTGTCTTAATATTGCTGTAACATACTTGAGTCATTCGATAGCACAGTAGCCATTACATTGACAAGCATACCCTGGAGGATGTACAACACTCATGTGGCAGGAAGAGAGGAGAAAGGTTAGAAGTGTGGTAGTAAGGGTAAGAACTTTTAATGTTGGCAGTATGACTGGTATAGGGACAGAGGTAGCTGATATGATGGCCAGGGGAAGGTTGATATATTGTGTGTGCAAGAAACTAGATGGAAGGGGAGTATGGCTAGGTGTATGGGAGGCAGGTCTTAATTGTGCTACCATGGTGTGGATGGGATGAGAAAGGGGGTAGGGGTTATCCTGAAGGAACAATATGCCAAGAGTATTTTTGGAGTATGAAATGAATGTCTGATAGAGTGATGTTTATGAAGCTGGAAACTGATGGTGTAATGACTGTTGTTAGTGCATATGCTACGCAAGTTGATTGTGCGATGGATGAGAAAGAGAAATATGAAGTCAGTTGGATGACATGGTGATGACTGTACCCAAGGGTGACAGAGTGGTGATTGCAGCAGATTTCAATGGGCATGTTGGTGAACGGAACAGAGGTGGTGACGAAGTGATGGGTTTGTATGGTGTTAAGCAAAGGAATGCAGATGGTGAGATTGTAGTGGATTTTGCAAAAAGGATGGATATGGCTGTGGTGAATACATACTATAACATGAGGGAGGACCACAGGGTGACATACAAGAGTGGAGGAAGATGCACACAGGTGGAATATATCCAATATAGAAGGGCCAGTTTGAAGGAGATTGGAGACTGTAAAGTGGTGACAGGGGAAAGTGTATTTAAGCAGCATAGAATGTTGGTCTGTAAGATGACGTTGGTGATCAAGAAGACGAGGAGTATGAGGGCAGCACCAAGGATCAAATGGTGGGAACTAGAAAAGGGTTATTGTGAGGTGGAGTTCAGGGAAGAGTTAAGACAGGCACTAGGCGGCAGTGAAGATTTATCAAATATCTGGGTAAGTACAGCAGAGCTAGTAAGGGAGATGGCTAGAAAGGTGCTTGGTGTGACGTGGATGGAGGAAGGAGTACAAGGAGACCTGGTGGTGGGCTGAGGAAGTACAGGACAGTATACAGAGAAAGAGGTTGGGGAAGATGGAGTGGGATTGTCAGAGAGATGAGGAAAGTAGACAGGAGTATAAAGAGATGAGGTGCATGGCAAAGAGAGAGGTGGCAAAGGCTAAGGATGAAGCATATGAAGAGTTGTATGACAGGTTGGACATTAAGGAGGGATGAAAGGACTTGTACTGATTGGTTACACAGAGGGACTGAGCTAGGAAAGATGTGCAGCAGATAAGGGTGGTAAAAGATAATGAGGGAAATGTACTCACAAGTGAGGGGAGTGTGTTGAACAGATGAACATAGTACTTTGAGAGGCTGATGAATGAAGAAAATGAGAGAGAGAAGGTTGGATGATGTGGGTATGGTGAATCAGAAAGTGCAATGGCTTACCAAGGAGGAAGTAAGAATAGCTATGAAGAGGATGAATGCTGGAAAGCCTGTTGGTCCACATGACATACATGTGGAAGCCTGAAGGTGTTCAGGGGAAATGGCAGTGGTGTTTTTAACCAGATTGTTTAATGATATCTTGGAAAGTGAGAGGTTGCATGAGGAGTGGAGAGAAAGTGTTTGGGTACTGTTTTAAGAATAGGGTTGATGTGCAGAGCTGTAGTAACTACAGAGGGATAACAATGATTAGTCACAGCATGAAGTTATGGGAAAGAGTAGTGGCAGCTAGGTTAAGCAGGGAGATGATGAGTAGTGATCAGCAGTATGGTGTCATGCCAGGAAAGAGCACTACAGATGCAATGTTTGCTCTGAGAGTGTTGATGGTAAAGTACAGAGGAAGTCAGGAGTTTCTTTGTGTCATTCTGGACTTAGAGAAAGCATATGACAGGGTGCCTAGAGAGGAGTTGTGGTATCGTATGAGGAAGTCATGAGTGGCAGAGATATATGTAAGAGTGTTACAGGATATGTACAAGGGTGGTGTGACAGCAATGAGGTCTGCGGTGGGAGTGATGGATGCATTTAAGGTGGAGGTGGGATGACATCAGGGATCAGCTGTGAGCCCTTTCTTATTTGCAATGGTGATGGACAGGTTGACAGACAAGATCATACAGAAGTCCCTGTTGACTATGATGTTTGCAGATGACATTGTGAACTGTATTGAGAGTAGGGAACAGATTTAGGAGAACCTAGAGAGGTGGGGATATGCTCTAGAGAGGAGAGGAATGAAGGTCATCAGGACTATGACAGATTATCTGTGTGTGAATGAGGGGTTCATATCATAAGCTCAAAAGCTGATAACTCCAAAGCACATAACTCTGAACTTCAAACCTCAAAGTTCAAAAACATCGAACTGTAGAACAGAGATTGCCATAGAGTGCAGGAAGGGAAGATTTCCCTTTACTGCACTGTAGTGTGATCTCGGAGTTGGTATATTTAAGTAGTGGGGTTGTGGAGGGTGCAGGGGGGCTTGACCCCTGCATAAAACATTTCTTTTGTTTGTTTTGGGTAATTAGAGGGGTTGTTTTGGCGGATTTGATGTTGTTAGCTTTCGAGGTTTGAAGTTCACGGTTTTGTGCTTCAGAGTTATCAACATTTGATCATCTGATTTAAACCCATGAATGAGAGGGAGGATAGCGGAATGCTGAGAATATAGGGAGTAGACTTGGCAAAGGTGGATGTGTTGAAATGATTGGAATCAACATTTCAGAGTAATGATGACTGTGGAGGACAGGTGGAGAAGAGAGTACAGGAAGGATGGAGAGGGTGGAGAAGAGTGTCAGGAGTGATTTGTGACAGATGAGTACCAGTAAAGGTGAAAGGGAAGGTCTACAAGAGTGTAGTGATACCAGCTATGTTATATGGGTTAGAGACAGTGGCACTGACAAATAGGCAGGAGTTAGAGCTGGATGTGGCAGAGTCACAGATGTTAGGATTTGCACTGTGTGTGACAAGGCTGCACAAGATTAGCAATGTGTATATGAGAGGGTCAGCCCATGTTGGACAGTTTTGAGACAAAGCTGGAGAGGCAAGATTACATCAGTTTAGACATGCTGAGGAGGGATGCTGAGTATATTGGGAAACGGATTATAAGGATGTAGCTGCCAGGTAAGAGGAAAGGAGGAAGGCCTCAGAATAGGTTTTGGAAGTGGTGAGAGAGGACATGCAGGTGGTTGGTGTGACAGAGCAAGATGCAAAGGACAGGCAGAAATGGCAACAGATGATCCACTGTGGCAATCCCTAATGGGAACAGCCAGAGGAAAAAGAATGAGATGTTGTAATGTCAGTCTTCACAGATTTGCCAAGGATTTGCCAGACATAACACAACTTTATGAGTAAATGACTACAAATATGAGGCACACATATGGTCAGTGTGCATAACACTGGACAGTTACATTGTATGAGCTCCGTATATCACATGCAGTTCAACACAAACATCTGCAACAGTACTTTACTATGCAAATAACATGTATAGGTCTCTCACATCTCTGAGACAGGCAAGTATATCATAGTTGTATTCACAAGTAAGATATGGATATGTATGACATCCCAGTAGGTCGCCTAGCATTATCACAGTCAGTATTGTTTAACACACACTCCAGTAGTAGTCATATGTGAGCCATCCTTTCCTGGGGTGTCTCAGGGGCCTGACCTATGATCTATGTCACTGCAGACAGACCCAGATGCTATGGCCATTGGTTCTGATCAGCAATATATCAGTACAGCATGTCTTGTTGAGACATATATGCTAAACTTCCTATTTCTCATTTTTATATACCCCCTACTGCAGTCCATCACATCCTTACTTGTTTGACATACCTGTTTTTGTCCAAGTGTAAGTGGTTATATCCTACTGTTTTTTTTTCACTGTTTCTCTCTCTCTTTCTCTCTCTATTTCTCTCTCATGGATGTAGGGTGTACATCTGTTTTGCATAGGCAGCAGCTTGCCTTTTGTAGGTAATGCTCATGAACAGCTGATGTCATGTGCACCAATTGGTGTCCCCTGTTGCCAACTGCATGCAGAACAGCTGCGTTGTTATTCATATAGCCAATGGAATGACAACACACTCCTATAATTGAGTACTTCATGTGGACGTTGGCCCTTTTCCTTGCCAGTGAGGAGAACTTCATGGAGGTGTGTGAGCAACAGCATCACAGAGGGTATTTGGAAATACCTCTTACAACCAAAACTGTGGAGACTGGACAACAAAATGGGGGAGAATGTTCCAGACATAGGGACAGAATGTAAGTATTGCTGCTATACATTTGGATTAATGCTAGTCTAGCAGGGTTTGTGTGGACATGGAGTTTCTGTGTGATTTTAACTCTGACAGTGTTATGTGTTTGACATAACTCTCAACTGTAGGGCTATCCACAGAATAGCCAGAGTTTTGACTCCTATGTTTGGCGATTTCCTCAGACATTTTTTTGTCTTTGGAAAATCAGTACTTTAGTCTGGGGATTGCAGTCAGTAACTGCTAACATCCATTTGTGTTTCTGGCGTCATATCGCTCAGAAAAGATATGTTACAACTAACCCTGTTACACCAGCAGCTTTCTGAGTTTATAACAGCAATATTTCAAATATGCCCCTGTTTTTGGGCCTCTGTCCCACAATTATGTCAGGCTTTGTCCAGATGTCATGCATTAAGAGGTTGATAGGTATGGTATATGATTATTTAGTGCCTACAATCCTGATATCAGTCTGCCAGACATGTTATGTGGAAGAGGCCTTATATATGAAGGGAAAGCCTGGACATTCTGTGGGACTCTGTACAGTTGAGAGGTCTGTGTATTTCTGGCAATTGTTGACAGACTGTCAGGACTGTGTAGCAGCATAGTGTGTCAATGTTATTTAGCCTATGTAAGGAAGGGGGTGGAGGTATGTGTTATGGCTCCTTTTCTATCTGCCTGTGCATGCTGCTCTTGTTTCTGGTGGTCTATCAGCTGTAGATGTTTGTAGGGGCAGACTGAGACATGTCCCATACCATGGTCAGGCATTATACTATACTGTGAATTGGGGAGTGTGTGAGTGGCAAACATGTTGAGATGTTTTTGTTCACACAGTCCTTATACTGTTCTGTTCCTTTGGCTTACTGGTATGTCACTGTGACTGTGGTGGAATTGGTTGTGGATATGCAATTTCACACTGGTGTCTGTTTTTTAGTGCTTTTACAACCCAGTAGTGCCTGATATATTTGCCAATACATGTGTAATTCCCCTAGTGGGTTAGTGTTGTGTCAGTCTGACTGTAGTTTGGACAGTGCTTGGTGACATGCTTAGCAGCTGAGTGTAGTTTCCCTAATGTGATGTTATGTCCAGATATTTGTAGAATGTACTGTTGCATGGCCCCCATAAGTGTTGTGTATTTCTGATACATCATTGGGATGATGTGAGGATTTCAGTCACTAAATAGTGAGAAGGAATTGAGTGTTGGACTTGTGCTATTTATTTATTTATTTATTTCAGTTTGATTACCGGGGAGGTCCACTGGGCTTTGGGGCCGATTTTCAGTGGAGGCCCGGGGAGAAAAGCTCCACAAAAACAACAAACAATATTGATTACAAAAGAGTTCAGACAAAGTATAACAATAGATTAAACAGGATTTTACAAACAGCCTACAATAGAAAAGTCTAGTGGCAAAATAGTAAAATTAACATTTTTAGTTAGGTTTCAGCACAGAAAGAAAAAAATGAGGTAAAATATTTTATGTTAAAGAAAGCAGGAGGTAATAACTTGAGCTAGGAATATAGGAGAGAAAAGGAGAAAAAGAAGGCCAGCCTAGGGTGACTTAGCAGTTGATTCATCAAGTAAGAAATATAAAAGTGGCCTATATAGCTAGTATTTAGGAGAGACAAAAGAGAGTTTAGTAGAGAAATGGAAGTTAGCCAGGGGAGAAGGAGGAGGATGGTTTGAAAGGAGTAGGTTGAAGAGTGCAGTTGCAAATTCTATTTAGATAGAGGTGGGAATGAAGTAATGTTTTGAAGTTGTTTAGGTTGTGGCAGGATCTAACAGAGGTGGGTAGGGCATTCCATTTTTTAGCAAGGGTGAAGGATAAAAGCATTTGGCCAGCTGGGCGCTTGGGTTTTTGTACAGTGATCAAATTTTGATGAGAAGATCTAAGGGATCTAGGAGGGCTATAGGGTAGAATAATGTTGGAAAGAGCAGGACAGCTAGTTGTTGGGAAAAGGTCAGTTGATTGGGGAGTTCAAGCCAATTTAGAGAGTGGAGGGGAGAGCAGTGATGAGTGATGGACTTGGCATTAGTAGCAAATTTGGATATTTTGTTATAGCATTGTTCCAATTTGGAGGAGAGATAAGATAATAAATTAGTGAGCAGAGGAGCACTGTAAAGTAGAGAGGGAAGGAGATAAGTGGAGGCGCGGGTTAGCCTAGTGGAAGGAGACAGAAAGTGGTTATTTCTGTACAATAAGCCCAGTTTTATGTGTGTTTCTTTGATGTTTTGCTGGATATGATGATTGAGTTTCAGCTGGTCATCAATTAATATACCGAGAAGTTTGGTGGAGGTTACTATTTCAATAGTGGAGTTGGAAAGGCTGGTAATATGAAAGGAGTTTTTGTCTAGTGGTGAGGATTTGGAGGGTGGGAAGAGGAGGATCTTAGTTTTGTTGGCATTAAGGGAGAGGTGATTCTGGAACATCAAGTTTTCGGTGGTAGAAAATGCAGTTTGGGTTAGGGCTTGGAGTTCAGCTTGATTAGTGGCATGGCAGATGAGGGTGGAATCATCAGCGTATTGAACAATTGTGATGTTGGGGATGGCTTTATGGAAGTCATTATTAAAGATATTGAATAGTAATGGGCCAAAAATGGAGCCTTGAGGTACTCCGGTAGATGAAGGAAGGAATGTAGATGTAGCTAGGCCCCATTTCACAGCTTGGGATCTGTTTGAGAGGTAGCTAGTGAACCAGGAAAGAGCCTTTTGGCTAAGGTTAAGGTTGGAGAGATGGTTTAGAAGGAGGGAGTGGGAGATGGTGTCAGAAGCTTTTGATAGATCTAGTAGAACAGTTGAGACTACATTACCAGAGTCATGAGCAGAGTTCACAGAATGAAGGAAAGAGAGAAGGGCCGTGGTGGTACTGTGTCCAGGGTGAAAGCTGTGTTGGGTGGGGGAGAGTAGTTGATGTTCAGTAAGGAAAGGCAGGAGTTGGAGGTGTATACACTTTTCGAGGATTTTTGAAATAGGGGAGAGGATAGCAATGTAATGAAAATTAGAGACATTATAGTTCTTACCACCTTTTCAGTCAATATATATTAGGACAGACATAAGGGTGTTACTGCACCAACTGTGTCAGCTTATCTACTCCAGTATTTCAGATATGTCCCTATTTTCATGCCTTTCTCCCCCCACTTTGTCAGGCTTGGTCCAGATTTGTTGCACTAAGGGGTTCTGAGCCTACCTCTCGACTGTCCGGATTGTTGCAGTATGAGTTACCTGCTGCTTAGCATTCACGTTTCAGCAATGCTTAAACTTGCTAAGCATAGCTGAGCATTGCTACCATTGCTCACAGTTCATTCTTATTTTTATACAGTTCATTCTTATTTTTATTTATTTATTTTATTTTTATTTTACATTTGTTGACCGGGCTGGTCCAACTGGATATATGTCCATTTTCAGCAGAGGCCCGGGGAGAAAAGCTCCAAGTGAAAATATTAATAAACATTAATAAACAGAGTTACAAATATAGCTCAGAGAAAAATAATAATAGCATTAGCATATTTTACAGTGGCAACAATAAGCAATTAATTACAAATAGAGGGTGTTCAAATTGAGCATGATAGCAGAAAAGTTAAGTTTTAGTAAAGATTTGTATGCACAATAAATGAGAGTACTAGGAGCAAATTGCAGGCTAGTCAGGGTTAGTACAGGGGCAGAGCCAGTGAGTTATGAAGTGAGTTTTGAGTTGGGATTTGAAACTGGGAAGAGAGGAGATAGCAGTGAGGTTGGCAGGAAGGGAGTTCCAGGCTTTTCCTATATCACCCTTATAAAATACCTATTATATATATTTCTACATATATTATATTATTTTTCCAGCTTTTCCCGGTTAGAGGTTGCCACAGCAGATCACCTGTCTGCTCATGATTGGCAGTAGAGTTTTACAGTGTCGAGTTACTAGCCTGGTGCCCAACCTTCCACAGAAGGCACACACATGCATGCACTCATGCCTAGGGCCAATTTTAGAGTATCTAATCCACCTACTGCATGTCTTTGGGATGTGGGAGGAAACCGGAGCACCCAGAGGAAACCCACACAACCACAGTGAGAACATGCAGACTCCACACACAAAGCACCCCAGCCAAGGATCAAACCGGAGAACCTCTTGCTGTGAGGCAGCAACACTAACCACTGCACTACCATGTCCACCCGTTATATTATATTATTATAATAATATTATAATATTATATCCTTATAATATTATAATATCACATTATATTATATTTTTATATATAGTTTTTATATATCTCTTATAAAATATAAAATATGCTTCCATTACAGTAGCAAGGGGTGTAGCTATGCTTTATTGGACACATGTATACATGGGTGGTTTCACATGTAATATGCACTCACACTTCCATTTTACACCAGCTACACTACCCTGGGTGACAAAAATAACTTACCACATATTTTAATATGAAAATATTACTTTTAACACTGCTCTCACATGCAAAATTGGATTACCTGTTGTAGTACTCAAACCGTGTAAGCCTGCAAGCCTGCATGCAAAGCTGGTACTCTGACCACTACACTACCTTGGGTTGTGGATTTGAGCTCTATATTTCAATTTATCTCCTATTGCATATTAATATTATGTTATTATATTAAATGGAGAGTATTGAGGTTGTTGGCCATGTCACTGAGGGCTGCTGTCATGACATAATGGCATATATTTCAGTTTCAGATGTGTATCCTTCAGAACATTCATGCTAATGCATAACCTGTTTTCTATCAACTTTCTGTCTGTCCTCTGTGCAGATGGGATGACACCGGTGCTCAGGATGTGGTTGACAACACTACAGAATGGGTCTGAGAAACCATGCCTGTGTTCATGTAGGATGCAGCCAGGAATGGTATCAGGCTTATGGAGACCTCTGTGCAGACTCCACACAGAAGGCACTCCCTGCACTCCAGCAGTATATGTAGGGGTAATGTGTGAGTGGCAAACAGGATATTGTTGATCACACAGTCATTATAATGTATTGTTCAGTTTGCTTACTGGTATGTCACTGTGACTGTGATGCAATTGATTGTGGGTATGCACTTTCACACCAGTGTCTGTTTTCCACTAGTGTTACATCCCTGTAGTACCTGTTATATTTGCAAATGCATGTGTACAGCCCCAGAGCTGGATTTGGGTAGTGTTATGTCAATTTGATTTTAGTTTGGATTTTGCTTGTTAGCTGAGTATAGTTTCCCTAATGTTGTGTTATGTCCACACATTCATAGGATGTCCTGTTGTCTAGCCTATATCATTGGTCTGGTCCCCATAAAAGTTATGTATTCCTGACAAATCAGTGGGATGATGTGGGGATTGAGGTAACTAACTAATGAGAAGCAATTTCAGTAATATATGTTAGGACATAAAGTGTTAATACATCAACTTTCTCAGCTTACCTACACACGTATTTTGGATATGTCCCTAATTTCATGCCTTTGTCCCCCCACTTTGTCAGGCTTGGTCCAGATTCATTGCACTAAGGGGTTCTGAGCATACCTCTCCACTACCAGGATTTTTACAGAATGTCCAGATGTTTGGCCCATACTTTTGTTCTGTTCCACAATATATTTGTATTTGTCTGGTAAACCACTGTGATGATCCAAGGATTTATGTCAGTAAATAATGACATAACATTTCAGTTTCTATCCTCATATCCTTCAGTGATTGTCTGATGAAATGCACCCTGTTGTTGTAGCAAATGTCTTTGTTTCTAACAGCGATAGTTGAAATATGTCCCTATATCTGGCCCATCCCCCCTTTTACAGCCTTGTTGAGAGGGATGGTTCTGAGGTTTGACTGCACTGCATTGTTAAGTTGTTGTTGTCTTTCGGCTTTTCCTGGTTAGGGGTCACCACAGCGGAACTCCGGTCCGCTAATGACTGGCAGTAGATTTTCAAAAATGCCGAGGTGCCAGCTCAACGTTCAACCTTCAATGAAGGCACACCCATTTACGCATGTCTTTCAAACACCCACCCAACTGTGAGGAGGACATGCAGACTCCACACAGAAGGCACTCCCTGCATTCCAGCCGAGAATCGAACGGGAAAACCTCTTGCTGTGAGGCAACAATGCTACCGCTGCACCACCGCAGATATACATACATATATCTGTGTGTGTGTGTGTGTGTGTGTGTGTGTGTGTGTGTGTGTGTGTGTGTGTGTGTGTGTGTGTGTGTGTGTGCTCGCGCGCGCGTGTGTGTGTGTGTGCGTATGTGTGTATATTTATATATGTATATCTATATTATTTATCCACTATTTCATATATATGTTTTAACAGATATATATATATATATATATATATATATATATATATATATATATATATATATATATATATATATGGATTCACTTCACTTGACCGAAAACTCATTTGACCGAGGCCAAATGACTGAAAACCTATCTGACTGAAAACTAATTTCACCGAAATCTCATTTAACCGAAAATAGTAGTGACAGTGTATATGCCCATTTCCCCACTGTACTGCAACCCTGGAGTTAGTATATATAGTTAGGAGGGGTATTGGGGGTGAAGCCCTCCACCTAGCTTGGTTTTAAATCATCCAGTGCCTGTTAAGAGGATCAGTAAATAGTGTTTAACCAATGTAGGTGGGGGGCTTTGCCCCCACACCCTCCAATGTGGGGGGCTGGGCCCCCCACACCCCCCAACTATATATACTAACTACAGGGTCGCACTACAGTAGGGAAAAAGGCATATACACTGCCACTACTATTTTTGGTCAAATGAGTTTTCGGTCAAGTGAAGTGAATCCATATATATATATATATATATATATATATATATATATATATATATGTGTGTGTGTGTGTGTGTGTGTGTGTGTGTGTGTGTGTGCGTATGTCTATGTCTATATACAACACATGAATGATTCCACAGAGCTTTCTCACTAATGTTGTATGCCTCTATTACAAAAGCAACATTAACCCCAGCAGGTCAGATGGTGCAGTGGTACATTGCTCTCACTATAGTGTATAGGGTCATGGGTTCAAGACTTGGGAATGATGTTTGTTTTTCTTAATATTACATAACCAGAATGCATGATATGTTTTTGAAAGCATTACATAGTCTCACAGCTTAAATGGTGTGGTGGTATGTTGCTGTGATTCGAAAGCACAGCATTCTGGGTTTGAGACTTGGCAGCACTGACAATTTTGTTTCTGGGCAGAACAAGGTCTGAAGAATACAGAGTGAGTAAGGCACTTTTAAGCAGTTGTATATGGGTTTGCATGATGGTAAGCAAAGCCAAGCTACAGTTAATCCATTTTAGCTTCACTTACCGCCACTTATTCATGCTTACCCCCATGCTAATTTCATTAAAAGAAAACAAAAAGGGGTGATATGAAAGTTGTGAAAAAAGAGGCACGCAGAGGGAAGTACAGTATGAAAGGTAGCTAGGGATGTGTAGGATGGGTGTAGGAAAGGTCCATAGCAGTCCATTTCTTCTACAGCATCTTCAGTATTTGGAGGTGAATTTGGACAACCAAACCCCTGAGAGAGGGGTGAGGACAACAGTAATGTGATGTCAAGCCAATTGGACCAGATTACATTTGTCCAGTGGACACGTGCAAAATGGACAGCTATGTATGGGGCATAATTTTTTTTTTTTTGGAAACAAATGCCCTTTTTTTTAAGGTGAGAGTGGGATGTTGGGGAAGGATAGTAGGTATATTTGGGGAGGTAAGTTGGGTAGGAAGAAAGACAAGACAGGCAAGACAGCAGACAGGGGTGGTGTATGACACATGTGGGGGTAAATACCTTGGACAGGGAGGGTGGCTGGGAATCAGACACCCATGAGCCCACAAATGGATACAGTGGGACTGAGGTCCCCACCCATGGGCAGTCACCACTGCACCTTCATGGCCCCAAAGGTGGCTATGCTGGGAGCTGGACAGAAGCGGCAGGCTGACCCTCAAGATGCACCAGGCAGCCCTCATTCTGGTGCAGCTGTCCACCAAACTCCTTTTGGATGGTGCTATGCACTAAACCCTGGACCTGGCTACAGGTGACGGTTTCCTGTCTGCTCCCACTCCTGGGGGTGACCGCTCCCGGGGAGGTGGGCCTTGTCCCCTGAGGCAGTTCCACCCAAAGGTGGTGCAGAATCAGAGGACGAGGAGGTCCTGAGTTGGGTCCCTGACATGCTGGGGCCCGCTGCCATGACCAGATGAGGTGGGACAGGCAGATCTGCCGGGATCTGCCTTCCCAGATGTGCTATGGTGTTGAGGTTTTACAAAATATGTTGGTTAGTCATGAACAAAACATTTCAAAATTAGTTTTAACAGCATGTATGGGTGTTCCAATTAACCCAAAACAACAGATTTGGAACAGTTGCATAGCAAACAGAACACATGCATAAATGGAACAACAGTAGGCATCATAACAGCATGCAGGTTACATTGATAGCACCAGGCAACCAATGATAGTATTTGAATGTGGAATATTAATAATCAAATGATTCAATATTTGAAGAACAATAGGACAGATGTCCCAATAGTAGTTTTGGAGAAATACCTATCCGTTGATTATGTGTATGAATTATTGGTGCAGATAGGGTGAGGGAGAGAGAGAGATGTCTATTAACAACTGTATAGGCTTCAGTTGTTCACAACTGTATTGATCATTACTCTACTCATTACTCTCCAGGTATGACCTCAGTTTACATCTACCTATGGCCTGGGGTTGAGCAGTGGTATGTTTGTACACAGTGCATTATTAAAGCCTCCTTAAAGCTAATACATACATTTCTTTACCCGGCAGACCTGTGGAGGGAATATCTGTTAACACTATCTGACTGTTTCTACACATAATCACATACTCAAGGTTACATGCTCTGTGTGTGTGTGTGTGTGTGTGTGTGTGTGTGTGTGTGTGTGTGTGTGTGTGTGTGTGTGTGTGTGTGTGTGTGTGTGTGTGTGTGTGTGTGCTACTGCCATACTCTGCCTGGATTTCTGTCACCCTGGGTATTGGCAGCAGTGACCACCAGCCATGTCAGCGTGACACTTGAGGGACATTTATCAGAAGAAACCACTAGGTGCATGTACTTATCTTGCTGTATTTTGCAGCCTTGGGGTTGGACAGTGGAAGTGTTGTACACAGTGTATTAGTACAGCCTTCTTACAGCTAATAAAAACATTTCCTTATCTTGCAGACCTGTGGAGGAAATTTCTGTTAATACTACCTGACTGTTTCTACACATATTTACATATTCCTGGGTGAAATTATGCATACAGCTTACTACCACTCCTGGGATTTGAACCGTGCCTGTTTGTGCAAAAAAAGTACAATAAGATTGCAGTTCAACACAATGAGCCATTAAGGAACAGCTGTCTGCTGTCTGACTGTTTTCTATCTAATACTCTCTTGGTTGGATAACCTGACCTTGTAATTCTGAAATTCATGCATGACAGATAGTTCTTGTACTGTGTATTAATACTTTAACATATAACAATCTGGAAAGCGATGGTTAACAATAAGCACTGCTGTAGGGGCTACATATACGAGTTTACAGATTACTATTCAGGGGTCAGATCTTGGTGCATGGAGCATTTCATATAATTGATCTTCTGTTTTACAGCTCCACAATCTTTGTCATATGAGCTTCAATTAATTCATGCTGCCAGAGCCATAGCTGCTGTGCAGAACCTGTACACATTTAGATTCATACCACCACATACCAAAGTAAACACAACAGTCTGGGGTTTTAGTTTTATTGAAGGGTAATGGCACTTTTATTGATAGATATCCTGTACATCAGTATTCTTCTGCTAATGTCTCATTTATTAATTACTCACAGGACACATTTTAACCTACTGGCAGTTGACATTCTACTCCTTTCTATTTATTTGCCCTGAATACTGCAAGCTAGATTTGTACTCACCAGCCTCCCGGTGCAGCCTTAGCAACCTGTT
Organism: Protopterus annectens; assembly: GCF_019279795.1. Taxonomy (NCBI): domain Eukaryota; kingdom Metazoa; phylum Chordata; order Ceratodontiformes; family Protopteridae; genus Protopterus; species Protopterus annectens. The sequence continues at coordinate 341,725,746 of NC_056731.1, read as the reverse complement.
GGCATGGGAATTTATGTTCACAGCCCTCTCATTTGCAGCTGTACAGGAGATAAAGAAACATTTATGCATACCTATCAATCACATACACAGGCTGAACCTTGTTGAACACTAATTGATATTGATACTTACACACGTCTGGGACATTCTGTGCCCATGTGTCTTGGGTCCATTGGTCCAAGAGCTCCCTCTTGCTATGGTTGAGGTCAGCAAAATGGTGCCAGACCTGCTCACCAGTTTGAGGGATGCCAGTAGCACTGGTGAGATCACGTGCGAGACAGTCCCAGGCCTTTGCTTAGTACTGGAAGCCCTGGTACTGGCCCTTCAGCAGTCTCGCCTCATGGTCTTTCACTAGGAGTCTAACCATGACCCTGGACTCCTGAAGGCCCCAGCATTGTGCCCAAAAGCGCATCCCCGCTTCTACACCAGCCATAGTACCTACAAGGATGAGCTACAACTGGTTATGGTTGTATTCCCACCTGCGAGGTTTAAATAGACCCAAATTCCCACCCTTTGCCATCACTGGACCATTTTTGAATATGCTGAGCTAAGTTAAGTGATGAGAAAACCCACTTAGCTAAGGTTTGCAGTGCTTACAGGGTTAGATGTTGAGCACTGTTTACCAATGCACAAATCCGCTTAGCTGGGCTACTTATTGCTTAGCATTTACATTTAAGCAATGCTTACACCAGCTTAGCATAGCTGAGCACTGCTTAGCATTGCTCACATTTCATTTTATAAAGTATCAGGATTGTGGGATTGATTCCTCATTACTTGACATATTATAATTTTATGTTTACCTTCCATGATATCCTCCTATGTGCTTTCATTAAATTATATTCTTGTGTGACTATACTGTATGGGACTCTTGTGTTTATATGGGGGTTTCACATCTTTTCTAGACTGACATCTCACTTTTGGACCTGCTACACTACCCTGGTTGACAAAAAAAAGTTGCTACATAATTTAAGTTTACAAAAATAATTTTAACCCTACTTTCTCATAGAAATATAAGTTACCTGCCTTGGTACTTGAACTGTGAACACCTGTATATAAAGCCAGGACTTTAATCACTACACTATCTCAGCTTGGAATTGTCACCTCTATATTTGCATTTATCTCCTAGGGGATGTTTAAGCTATGCTAAGCGGACAGCCATAACGCACCCACCCACTTAGCTACACTTAAACATTCCTTAGGCTTGAAAAAAAAGTTTATATTATTATTATATTATTATGTTATATAAGTGAGTCTTGTAGTGTTCTGACAACTCATTGAGGACTAAAATCGTGAAATAATGGCATTCATTTGGCTTTCAGGCTTCTATCCTTCAGGGACTCCTGCTAATACATATCCTGTTTTCTATCAACTTTCTAAGTGTGTGAGGGCAATTTTTCAGGCATGTCCCTAATTTATTATTTATTCCCCCCATCGTTTGTGCCTTTGTCAACATGCACTGCTGTAAGGGAATATTGGCATACATTTGCTTTCAGACTTCTATCCTTCCATAATTTATGCTAATGCATGACCTGTTCTCTATCAACTTTCTATGTTTGTGAGGGCTATATGTGTGTTTTGCCCTTTTTGAGGGATTTATCCCCCATTATGTCTGCATTTGCACACATTTCCTGCTTTAGCAGGTTGCAGAAGTGTCATACGGCACTTTAGCAATGCACGGGGTGTGTCACAGAACCTGTCACACATCCCCTGCATTGTTTTCTTCATGCCAATGTTTCTTTCAGTGTCTGCAGACACTGAAATCATCATTATCTCATTTCAGTGTCCGCAGACACTGAAATACTGGCATAATATTAGAGTAAATCACTAATATTATGCCAGTTCAGCTTAGAAAGTGCCGTATGGCACTTTCTGAGTGCAGGGGGTGTGCTCAGTGTCCGTGCACTACTTGGACACACCCCCTGCACTCGTTCATGGTCCGTATAGGAAGTACAGCAGCTCGCCTTCATGAATATTCAAGGTGCGCTGCTGTGCTAAATGAACAGGAACCACTCCGTACAAGAACAGTCTTATTCTTGCACGGATATTGTTGAATCCAGGGAAAAGTTTTAGCACATGCACAATTATTTTCTGAGTTTTTGCTATAACCTGTGCTGTTCCAGTTCTTTACAGTCATTCTTGCATACTGATGGTGTTCCATGCCAACTGTCATGCAAAGAGAAAAGAAAAACTTTTAGAAAGTGGACTTTGTGTGATAATCCTTTGTTTTCATTTATCATGATGCATTTATGTTATAACACATAAGGATGGGAACATACTGAGTTTATAGTACGTAGTGTTCTACACAGCAGAGCTCATTACAATCTAATGAAAAATATATTCTACTGAAGCCAACTGCAAGTGTAATTCAGGTTCAAGTACAGAAAAAAATGATTATGATCCCAAATGTAAACTATCCTTAATGTGGATTCAAACCAAATGTAAACAATCCTTAATGTGGATTCAAACCTGCACTGCTTGATCTGTTATTCAGAAAATACATCCTTAACATGTTAAGCCACTAAGAAAATTACATGACAAGTGTACTTTCTGCATTCAATACTGTCCAAGGTGTTGACTAAGGCACACCATCTCCAGTCTCATTTGTACAACTGACAGCTAAGTCTCTGCATATGTGAAATAAAATTTTGAGATTTTTGCCTTGGGTAGCAGCCATCATTCAGCAATGACAACCACTGATGAGAGTGAATGCACAAAGCCAACCATCATGCAAAGGATGAAGCAAAAGTAAAAAAAAATCATAAATCAGTGTGATGATTTCTCAACTTTGTGTCCTTATACAAGTAAAATATTTCCATCACTAGATAAGAACCCTGCATCTATGGCTTTACCATGAAACACTAGCACAATTAACAGTCTTGTCATATGAACATTGACAAAGTAATGTATAGAAAGACAAGCCCATGTACTTAGCTTGGTACTTCTGACATCTACATTTAGATAGCAATAGACCCATGTTATCACCCAGTTGTCATTTGTCCTGTCACAGTGCAAGTCTATTTGTCCTGTCACAGTACAAGTCTTTCTGGGCACGATCCTCGCAGACATGATGATAGTCAAGTCATGTGAGATTGCAAACAACTGCAAGATAAGATTGTAATATTTCCCTTTATGTGCATTACTTCATTGTATTCCCTTTGTACTATGCATGTATTACAATTTACAATGAGTTTGACTTTTCTTTCCTTATTTCTAACTTGTATACATTTGATATGACTTATAGTCATTTTGTCATCAAAGGCACATAGTCTTCTTTCAAAATGTTAACTAAAGTGTGTATCAAAATTCACTCCTAAGTCTGTAAATACAACTGAAACCTTCGCAGTAAGGCCTTTCTCTCTGACATGCTTTCTGTAAGTGTACTTCTCATTAGCAAGAGTTCTAAACAACTTATCGATACAGCAGAACTAATAATCAGTCACACTTGCAAGTCATTACCTAGTCAAAGTTTTTAATGCTCACTTGTGTACTGCTCAGGCATGTGCACATCATCATGTAGGTATTAACATCATGTTTACCTGCCTAATACCTCAAGCAGATTGAGTGATTCAGGAATGATAGTGAGCTGACACCTGATTTACATATTCAACATGCCCTGTTGATCTACACCATATAAGTAGAACCTGAGGCTATGGAACTTCCATCATGCTAGGGGGCACTGCTTGGTTTCCCAAATGCTGTCAAATAAGACAACTCTTGAGTATTAAAACTGTTGCATTTACAATACATTTTGGAGAACCCTCTTACAATCTCTCAAGGCATCTAATGTGCTTTACAAGTACTGCATATAGATTTATATTTTGAATGTTTTTAGCTGCAGTGAGTACTGTCTAACTTTGCAAAGTTGTGTTTTGTAATGAACATGTAACAGTTATTACTGCAGTGCTCCTTTTCTACTGTTTCATAGGTTTCTGTCAACATTCTGAAGATGATGATACATGCCTGACTTGTGAAACTTATGTAGGTTATTGTTACATTAAGAAACTCTCTTCTTATGCTGTTCTATATCTCTGACATCAATTTTCATTCCATTCTTTATTCGTATGTTATTACCATTTGGGGGAGGATATATAGTGATTGCACAGGTCTTGAATTGATATAATTTACGATTTTTGCTTTTCACGCCTTAAATGGTGATGTCTGTGTTATGAGTTTTTTTCTGCCCCCTATTAGATCAGCTTGTAACATCCCCACTGTGTTGTGTGTTATGTCTGCCAGACTTTTTTTTTTATTTTAACTTCACAACATGGATATGGAAAAAAAGAAGGCATTAGTCAGATGCTGAGAATGAGGTCATAGTCCAGGCCCTCAGTCTGATAAGGCCTTCTGTGACCATATCTGGCAGCAAGTAGTTGATGATGTGAATGCTGTGAGAAGCTAGAACCATGACTACAACAACGTCAGAGATAGGGTCAGCGATATGATCAAGACTGCTATCAGCAGAACCAAGGCTATAACATGGGAACAAAGAGCTATTGCAGGTGGGCTTCCTACTGAAACCACCATTCACTGAAATGGAGGAGTTCCTGTTAACTGTAAGGGATCAAGGCAGCTCAGAAGAGTTCCACTGTGTTGTAAAGGATGTGGGGCAGAGGTGGAAGTCAGCCACTGGATGTCAACTACTAATCTTCCAGGTATGCTATTCAAATAGATGTATACAATTGTAGATGTATATAGAGTTTTTCTTAATTTGTCTTACTTTTTATGCTTATAAAATACCTCTATCAACTGCAATTTATGTGTCTAGGAACATCTGGCATTGTGGTTCAACAACAACCTGCACTCATGTAGGTTACTGATGATATTCCTGTATAGCTGATCAGTAGTTTGATTTTAATGAAGTTGTTGTGTCTTTCGTCTTTTTCCCTGTTAGGGGTCACCACAGCAGAACTCCGGTCCGCTAATGATTGGCAGTAGATTTTTATGTGCCGAGTTGTCAGCTCTGACGCACAACCTTCAAAGAACATATGCTCATTCACGCATGTCTCCACACAGAAGACGCTTTTGCTGAGAATCGAACAGGACAACATCGTACTGTGAGGTGACAATGCTACCGTAGCACAACCACCGCAGTTCTTTGATTTTTGATTTTAATGAAGTACAGTACATGAACATAGGTAGGCATTTAATTAATTACAGATTCAGCAGTCACCTTTGTTACTGCTGTTAGCAACACTGTAGTCTGGGGTTGGTAGTCACAATATCCAGCCAGTACATGGGTAAGTAAATGATGGTACGTTTGCTTGCATTACTGTTATTGTTTATAGGATCTTAACTCCTTTTCTTTTTTAATTAAGTAGTGAGAGTGTGTGTGTTATTTGCTGCATCTTAGCCAGTACCATGGGATATTGTGCACTCCTCAATCTGCCATGATCATCCCCAGCTGTATCTTCCTCATCTGACTCACTCATCTGTGTCTTCTGGCCCTGCCTTTGTTGCTAGAAGCTGCAATGCCTGTCGTGGGGCACCCTGTTAAAAGTGTTTCTTGAGTATGATGTTATGTAAGATAGCATAAACAGTCAATATTTTGGTAGAGGTGATGTGGTAATATTGTAGGAGCCCTCCAGATATATCTAAACTTCAGAAGCATGACTTGAGCAGGCCAGATACATGCTCTATGAAATTTCTAATCTATGTGTGCTCATTGTTGTAACCTTGTTCAGTGTAGGTTTCTCATGGGGGTCATGAGCCAAGGTTCCAGTGCATATCCTGTATCCTCCACTAGTTACCCTTTTGAAAAGTCACCCCTTGAAAACTGTAGGTACAGGTCACAGGTATGCCATAAGTAAGAGTTGTGGAAAATGCCAGGAAGACCTGCATACACATTATACATGATATCCAGTGCATTATATACCACCTTACAGCTGATGGAGTGTTAGCCTTTTCTGTTTATGTACCTCATTCCTGATTTATCAGGTGCAGCTTTTATTTCAATACGGGTACAGTCTATGGCCCCATTACCTCAGGAAAATGGGCCATAGCATAGAAATTTTGCATGGTAGTAGCTCTCTCCTCTGGAGTATATGAAAACCAGATATGCAGCACTGCAGTGAGAAACTGTTGGAGTATTCTTGTGGCAGAAGCCTGTGGCACCCCCACTGTGTCCTCTGTGGGTAACTGAAAAGTCCCTGTAGTTAGTATATGTAAAGCTACACATATCTTATTTCCATTGGGATGAGTTCTCCACAATCCCCATGGGTCCTCAGGTGAGGGAGGCAGATGTTCACTGCCTCTTCTATAGTATCCCTGTCTAGCCTGTAGTGCTTTATTATTTCTATTTCATGTAGTCCAAGATAGGTCAAACATGGGACCGGATTCAAGAAGGCTTGCACGGAGTCTAAGAGTAGTGTAAAACTCCATGCAGCCAACATGTCTGCCAAGCGATCCAGGAACAGCCAGCAGGGGCGTGCAAGAGAGCTCCTAAAATGACTCTTGCACAGACAGGGTTAGTTTATGCAAATTACCTCATTTGCTGCTAAAAGCTATGCAAATGAGGTAAATTTGCGATCCAGGAAACACTAACCTGTCCGAGTAAGAGTAGTGTTATTTGCAGAAATGTACTCAGTTGGCAACTGAGTACCGTTCTGCAAATAGCAAAACAGAGCCATGACAGCTCCAAATAAAGGATGCATCCAGTTGATGAAGCATGCCAATGGCCAAATATATGGCCATTGGCATTTTTATGTGTTGCAAAATAATAAAAAGTATTTTTTTTTCCTCGATCTCTGATGTTTAAGCATAGCGCAGCGCAAATGTGCGGCACACAAAAAAATCAGAAAATCAAGAATTTAAAAGCCACAAATATGATATAATTCAAAATATTCATCTGCCATGCAAGTGAATGGCAGGCTGAAGACAACATGGCTACCGAGTAGTGGTTGCTAAGGGGGGAAGCTCAGTGTGAAAGATGTAACCAAGCATTAGTAGACAATCCTATGCAAATGAGGATAAGGATTGTGAATCCCAATATTTCCTGCTATGTGAACCATGTCCCTAGAGTGTAAGAGTAGGATAAGGGGAGGAACAGAGTAGAAGATGGGTGACATCATGAGTGGATATGTATCAAAAAGACTGTAATCTTATTGGAGCAGAGTGGCATGTGTTTGCTGTGAGTTACGCAGGACTAGGAGAGGTGTGTCTACAGTTGTCTAAACTGAAACCCAGAAACCGAAGGTGTACGCCGTGGCTATCACAAAAGTTTCTTGCAAAGCTGCTTACACTGTGTGTATGCGTGTGCATGCCTGTAAACTCATCTAAGCCTGTGTGCGTGGGTGTACGCCCGTGTAAGCCTGTGTTAGGCCATCTAAGCTTGTATACATGAATGTGCACCCGCCTAAGCCTGTGTAAGCTTGTGTAAGCCAGTGTGCGCTTGTGTGCGCGTGTTTGCACTTGTTTGCGCAGTGCTGCTCCCTGTGGAAACAGAAAGGGAAAAGGAAGGAAAAGAAGTAGTAGGAAGTTAACCAAGGAGAATTAGCAGAGCTGCCAGGTGAAATCAATCAGAATCAGCCAATTACACAGGCAGTACAGTAGCCCAGCCCAGCACTTAAAACTCTGCAAACAACATTCCCCCATGTTTTTCTCAGAAACACTGCAACACTGCAGTCAACAAAGAGAAGTGAAAACTTAAAAAGCTTAAACTGAGACATAAAAATGTTAGGGGCTGCCATTGCTGTTATAAGGCAACATGTGCAAGATGTTGAGGGTGGTGCCATTGCGAATGCTGCTGAGCAACCCACAGTGAGGAGACGGAGAAGAGTGTACAGACCCAGGGTAACCTACCAGGGGCTACATGAGCTGGAGATAGTGGAGCGCTACAGAGTGGACAGAGAGCTCCTGCAGCAAATTGTTGAGCTGTGCAGGCCACGCCTCACACACAGAACCAACAGAGGGGGAACCCATCCCAGTGGAAACCAAGGCATGTGTTGGCCTAAGAATACTAGCAACAGGTACCTTCCAGAGACCAACTGGTGATATGATGGGGATTTCACCGGCATCAGCATCCAGGGTACTGCACCAGTTCCTGAATGCCATGTCAGCACATGTCGGTGATCATGTATATTTCCCCAATTCCCGTGAGGTATTGGCCAGCAATATGCGTCTCTTCCAGCAAATAGCGGAATACCCTGAGGTAGTGGGTGCAATTGACTGCACGCACATACACACGAAAGCACTAGCCGGTGAGCAGGCTAGGGCCTACATCAACCGCAAGGGCTTCTACTCCATCAACTACCAGGTCATGTGCGATGCCCAGGGCATAATACTGAATGTGTGTGCTGGATGCCCTGGAAGCTACCACAATTCCCATATCTGGCATCCCTGACGGTCACCTTGTGGGGGATGCTGGATATGCACTGGAGCCGTGGCTGATGACACCCATCAGAAATGCACACACACCTGAACAAGAACTCCATAATGAGGCACACGCACAAACACGAAATGTAATCGAGCGTGTGTTTGGGTTGCTCAAGTCACGGTTCCGGTGCCTGGACACATCTGGTGGAGCCTTGCAGTACTCACCAACTACATGTACCCAAATTGTCATGGTATGTGCCATGCTACACAATATGATCCTGCGAAAACAGCTGCAGCAGGAACAGCATGGGGCAGGGCCAAACAGCCTCCCGCCATTGTCAAGTCCTGCACAGGCACAGCATGACTTAGAGGAGGAACAACCTGAGTCTGCCCCAGTAGGCAAAAGGAGGCGTGCCGAGTATGCCTTGGCCTTGGCAAAGAGGCAACGCATAGCACATACACTGGCTCAGTAGGAACCCCAGAAATGATACCTCTCTCTGACTCGCACATAAAATAAAAGGGATGCCTAACTTGGCACTACCTGTTTCCAAACATGTATAGGGAGTGTAGTATGTGCATCCAACATAGGCAGCCCTACAGCACCACCTGAGGCATGATTGCCATGTTTTAAGCAATATAAAGCAGTGCTAAGCAGCTTTTACCAATATCTAGTATATGTAAACAAAATTGCTCGTGCAATGTTGTTCAAGGTCGGGCAAAGTTGAGCAAAGTCAGTTAAACATGCTCATAACTGCTTTACTGTTCCTTAAGCAGTCTTGTCTGGCCAGCATGAAAATAAAAAGCAGTGACAGGGCGTGAACCCAGGATACTGTGCACTATAGTCACAGTACTGAACCACTAAGCCATGATAGCATTACAGTGACACAGACACAGCAGGACAATTGTACACTAATGCAAACACAAAGCAATGCTGTATCATGCCCATAATGAGGCAAATGGGTAACCTCACCCACACACCTATGCAGACAGAGAACATCAGGCCAGGCGTTGTGATGTGGGTTGTGTGGGCTATGAAGTCGCAAGCTAATATATGTGACAATGGATGCTAAGATCTGTAGTACAGTAGTATGCCTTAAGCCAATATGATAGGCAACAGTACAGACTGTAATGGTGTCCTGTACATAGCAGTGCAGGCACAGCAAATGTGTATAAGTGTCAGGTGAAACCCACATCCTATGTACACCCACAGTAACAATCCGTTGTGCCCACGGGTAGAAATGTACAAAGAATAGCTGTCCCCCCTGTATGTAGAAATGTTGATAAGTCTATGCAAAGTGTCTCATGGGAGCCCAGCAGGCACAGCATGATCCCTGTTGATGTATGACACAAAGGTGAGCTCTGCTGTAAAAATACACCTTGATTTACCATACACATATAGTATAAATGTGTATACTGTGCATGCTCACACACTCCAACAACTGTAGTGGATTTCATTCAGCATCACACTGAAAGGTCATACTGGGCATGCTCACACACTTAGGCTAAATACGGATGTGATAATAAGGGATCTATGGACAAATGTGTATAGTCATCTCTACTTCCAGAAACACATTCACAAAGTAGTCTGAAAATCCTGCTATGTGTTCACACAAACTATCAAGGTCTGTGCATGTAGGTCAAAGGAGGTTGCCACTACTCAGCAGTCATCAGACCTGTCAGAGAGTAACACAACACACTTGTGATGAATCTGACTAGGCACGTTCAGCAGCTAGAAAGACCAATGAAGTACCTTAACAAGAGGATTACTGGCCTCAAATAGTTGCCCCATGCAACAAGAATGAATGTAACCCAAGCTGTACTCTGTTGCATACTGTCTACGCAGGAGATGTCTGCCCAACAGAGAGGTCCAAGTCATGGTTACACTCAGATCTGTTTTGAGTTACAGCTCAATGGCACTAAATGTACATAGCCAACTGATATTGGCAACATCCTGGCAGATAGGATCAGTGTTAACTTTACCCCTCTCTCACCCATGAAAGAGCACATGTCTATAATGGAAGACTGCAAAGTTGCTGTCATCATGGCTGCACAGGTAAAAAACACTCTCTGAAGCCAGTATCACAGCAGCCATGGGACTAGATAACTTCCCAGGCTGCGTAGTATCTACTTCCCTGAAGTAAACTTTAACATGGAAGGTCTGTGGCTACAGAAGTTTCCAGAGGACTGCAAACTAGGAGCCATCATTGTAAACACTAAAGATGTGGACATCCTACAAAAGGGCCAAACTGAGACAGATGGCTGTTGTCCAAGCCATGGGCTGTAGCTCAATGCCAAAAGGTGCATTATCATCACCTTTGTTAAAATCTCTGTAGCCAAGAACTACAACATAGGTGGTAGTATACCTCACACTGTAAGTGTGATAAGAGACCCTGGGTCACAGGTGGACAGTGGATACAACTGTGATAAGCACATTCCCACAGTAGTCAGGAAACCCTCTTATGAGGCACACCTCATCACAAAATGTGTCTCATGCAGAATAAAAGAGGACAGTGTTACCCTCTACTCACCACTCACTAGAACTATAAAAGAGTACAACGCCACTGTTGCTATGTACCTCACAAGACAACTACAACAACTGGAAAGCCAGCAGCAATACCTCACAAAGAGCATTAGTGGCCTGAAATACATGCCATACACAGACCATCGCAAAATGCTCCATCCGTACTCCCTTGCATATCGCCTACTCAGAGGTGTTCACTGCCGAACATACAAAGCTATGTCAAACATAGAGCTGCTGGATATGATCCACATATAACACTCACAATCACTCTGACCTTTGGACCCAAAACCATGAGTGAAATACAAAAGGAAGGGGTGTAGCCATTTACCTTATGGATATCCACACCTTCAGGTTACTGGCACAGCATGAGGCCTTGGAGACCATGCAAGTGCAACTAACATTGGACAAAGCTGCCCATCAGATTGTAGCCTGCTACAGATCATGTACCTTGTCTCAGGAACCTCACTCAGTATTCCGGAGAACAATGGCAAATATAAAGGTCCTATCAAACACCATTATATGAGGAGATTACAACTACCCAAACATTGAGTGTGTGAATTACTCGTATACAACGTCCTTTGCCCAATGTGTCCTACAGTTAAGAAACTCTAACACCCTGGAACAGCTGGTCAGCATGCCCACTACAGGTGACAACATACTGGACATGATCATCACCAACATGGGGTACCAGTGTTCCACAACAGAGATAAACCCCTCGCTGGGAATATCAGATCATGAAGTAATCACACTGGACATCCACATCCCACACCCACACCCAGTCATTAAAACCACTGTGAAGACATTTGCAAAAGCAAATTGCACACTTCCCAAGACCAAAGTGGAAAGTTCCAAACACCTCTTGCTATAGGATAATGGTATGCAATCTGCAGAAACATTTACAAGTGCATCCTATGAGCATCTACAGGGATGCATGGAATGAGACATCACAAATAAAACCAAGATGCACTCCTCCAAAAATAGGACAACAAGCAGGTGTATGTCATCCATAAATAAGCTAGACAAGAGAAGGAGGAAATGAACACATGATAGATCCAACTTCACTAAAGGAAAGCCATCACTGATCATTATCAGGAAGAAACAATGACCGCTCATAAAATAATCCAAGGATGGTTTCTAAAGACAAATAGCCAAGGAATGTAAGAATAACAACCACAAAGTCTTCGGTTTCTATGCCAGACATGTAGGTGTCAACTTCCAAATATGCTGTCAGCTACTGAAAAAAGGAATGAAATACATCAAACCAACTTTCATTGCCCACATCCAGGGGGACAAGTTCGGTGTAAACTCCCCCCATCACCCCCAAAAGGGCCTGTGTCCATCACAGAAGGATGCAGAGACCCAGACGTCATGGACATGCAGGAAAAGACAGCCCTCACCAAAGCTAAGAACATAACTTCAATGTGACTGTATGTTGTCCCAGGCTGCGTCTTACACTAGGCCCATAAGGAACTACACACTCACCTACATTCACTGTCCAGACTCAACCGTACCACAGGCTATGTACCCAAAGAATGGCATACACTAACAGTCATCCAGCTCCACAAAGGGCGTGCCAAAACAGAACCTGGAAACCATTGCCCAATTTGTCTACCCAGCCGGGTCTACAGAGCTATTGAGCCAATTGTCATGGAACCCAGACACTGAGACATTGGAGATCTCCAGACACTGGACTCTACACAACATCGCCTTGTTAAAGGCACAGCCTGGCTCCCAAACCTAGTTGAGTTATTTAAAACAGTTACCATGAACATAGATGGAGGTGAAAGTAGTCCACACAGCCCACCTGGACCTCACTAAGGGCTTACTACACCATTCCCCACTCTGTCATCATGGACAAGTGTACCAGCTTGAACATTAATAGCTATGTCACAGGATGGGTGGCCAAGTGGCTCAGAGATCAAACACACATGTTCATAGTTGCGGGTGCCATGTCCACCTCTAAGCCAGTCACAAATGGCATCACACAGGTCTTGGTCCTGGGACCCCACCTGTTCAGTACATACTGCTCAGAGGTACAGGGAAGCATGGCAGTTGGATTACTGAACAGGTTTGCAGATGAATGGTAACTGTGGTCCATAATCGACTGTACAGCTGACACAGACATCCTCCAGAAGTGTCTTACAGAGACAGATACCTGGTGTCAAAACAATGCCCTCAAGCTGAATGGCAAAGAATGCATAGTCATCCCCTTTGGGTAAAACAAAGTGCACACAAATTGCCACATAGGTGGTAATCCAGCATGTACGGAGAAAGTCATTATGGCCCTGGGGACACAGGTAGATAGTAAACTCACCTTTGATGATCACATGCCCAAAGTCTTTAGACATTCTTTCAATGTAACCCATCTAATGTCACCTAATGTAACCCACTTCGTATAGTCTGATGATGTCACCATCCTACAAATATACCTGTGGAAAAGAGAGCTCCCAGTAATGTGTATAGCACGTCATGTTAATGCGTACTTTTCTAGTATTATGAAGTAGTGAGGTAGGGGATTGAATCCTGCACTAGACAACTGTGTTTGTGTGTGGTCTCCTTGGGAAGGAGCAACCTTTTAGGAGAGTAGTAAGAGACCTCAAGAGCGGTAAACTAACCTTTGTCAAGTCTGATGATGTCACCATCCTACAAATATACCTGTGGAAACGAACACTCCCGGTAATGTGTATAGCGTGTTGTGTTAATGTGTATTCTACTAGTATCATGAAGTAGTTAGGTAGGGGTTTGAAGCCTGCACTGGACAGCTGTGTGCTTGTGTGTGGTCTCCTTGGGAAGGAGCAGCCTTTTAGGAGAGTAGTGAAACACCTCAAAAGTGGTAAACTAACCTTTGTCATGTCTGATGATGTCACCATCCTACAAATATACCTGTGGAAAAGAGAGCGCTCAATAATATGTATAGTGCATCGTGTTAATGTGTACTCCACTAGTATCATGACGTGATTAGGTAGGGATTTGAATCCTGCACGGGTTAATTGTTTGTGTGTGGCCTCCTTGGGAAGGAGCAACCTTTTAGGAGAATAGTAAAACACCTCAAAAGTGGTAAACTAACCTTTGTCAAGTCTGATGATGTCAGCATCCTACAAATATACCTGTGGAAAAGAGAGCTCCCAGTAATATGTATAGCATGTCATGTTAATGCATACTGCACTAGTATTATGAAGTAGTTAGGTAGAGGTTTGAATCCTGCACTAGACAACTGCGTGTGGTCTCCTTGGGAAGGCGCAACCTTTCAGGAGAGTAGTGAAACACCTCAAAAGTGGTAAACTAACCTTTGTCATGTCTGATGATGTCACCATCCTACAAATATACCGGTGGAAAAGAGAGCTCCCAGTAATATGTATAGCACATCGTGTCAATGCGTACTCAACTAGTATCATGAAGTAGTTAGGTAGGGGCTTGAATCCTGCACTAAACAACTTTGTGTGTGTGTGGTTTCCTTAGGAAGGAGCAACCTTTTAGGAGAGTAGTGAAACACCTCAAAAGTGATAAACTAACCTTTGTCAAGTCTGATGATGTCACCATCCTACAAATATACCTGTGGAAAAAAGAACTCCCAGTAACATGTATAGCGTGTTGTGTTAATGTGTACTCCTCTAGTATTGTTAAGTAGGGGTTTGAATCCTGCCCTTGGTGAGTGTGTGTGCCACTGTTGGTCAATGTGTTGTGGGTTTGGCTTTTACTACTGTATGACATATCAGTATGCATTGCACATGTGAGCTAGCTGTGTGGCAAATAAATATACGTACATGTTACCTCAATGATTGCATGTGTGGGAACCCTGCTTTCTCCAAGAACACAGCTGTCATCCTTGCCAGACTGTGCTGCTGCTTCCCAGACCTTAGGTCACATCTGTATGCTTGTGACAAGCCCAGCCACTGCAGTGATCCCTGGCCTAAGTCATCTGTGTCACACAAAGTCATTACGGTTCCTATTGGAATGTGTGTGTGAGGGTCTATGGCCAAGGTATATGTCAGACCTGTTCGAACACAGCAAAGTCTGTCAATGATGACTATTTATAACAGGTGTTGAACAACCTTTGTGGATATGCATGCAGACCCCTTATTGCTTATGTGATCCACCGAGGGATCTCAAAATACCTTTGGAAATGTGATTAACAAAGGACAGATGATGTAACACTTGGTTGCATGTACACATCGGTACCTGTTCATCATGTTGTTGGCTACTACCTATGTGGTACTGTGGGGATAATATGTTCCGTAAAGGTGGATGACTATGCTTAGTTTGGCTTATAGCTTTCCAGCATGGGTTTGACAACAGGCATCTGTCTGTATGATACCCTTGGGCAGGATGTGTGCGTCATCTGGAGAATGCATTATAGGCCACAGTATGCATTACCAGACGTGGACGGACATATCCCTACTGTAATTGCTTGTACCTAAGAGAGCTATATGCCAAACAGGAGTGGTGTCAGTAATTGGTGCAGGTGAATACCAGTGGTTACTGGCATAGTATAGTACCTGAAGGATCCAAATGTTGCTGTGTGTCCCACATCTGTGTGTCAGTTGTCAAGACATCATCTAACGATTGGTTATGGTCAGGCTGTGGAAGTGATGTATACTACTAGAATGCAAAACAATGACAGATAGTAACAGTATCACCCACAGCATAGTGTCAAACCATGTCATACACACCTGTAGTCAGGTTCTGGAATGTGTGTAGTACAATGCATACTGGCCACCAATAGAAACTATGGAGTGTTACTGTGTAATACAGAGCATGTCACCCTGGCCATGTGTCCACTATGCACGTACATGCAGACAGTGCACCTCCACCATGTTCAGAACTGTACACCTGCAAATCTGTGCTACACACATCCCACACATACTGTCCACTCTCTAACACATGCTGCCAATACTGCACACATCAGCCAAGTGGCACGTGGCCAGACAATACACAATTGGAACCAACACTGGTGTAAACAACACTACAATGACAATCATAGCTTTAATGCATCATGCCTGCTCAGCTACACCTTCAAGCATATCATTACACTCTACTGCTGACAACATGCTAACATTGCTATACTGCTATATAGACACCCTGTGCATCAGCACCATGGTAGCCTGTTCCTGCATCGATGTTACAGATGACAGGAGGCAGCACAGGTTTCATCATATGCACAGGGTGTGTTGTTGGTTTGCCAGAGGCCTACAGTGAGCCATCCACTTGACATGTATGTGTGTGTGTGTGTGTGTGTGTGTGTGTGTGTGTGTGTGTGTGTGTGTGTGTGTGTGTGTGTGTGTGTGTGCGTGTGTGAGGGGCAAGAATACTGGAATTGGCCAATGTTGTTGTAATGTGTGTGGGTATGTGTTAGCCCTAGGTGTCTGGAGTATGTGTGTGTGTGTGTCTGCATGCACACAGTTCCACCATGTGGCTGCCATATACAGGTATTTGTGGGACAGCCACAGACTGTACCTGCGAGGCTTTACAGATCACTGTCTCTGGCCACGGATACAGTACCTGTGCCTGGCAGGGGTGCTACTGACACTATCAGGTACTAAGCCAGACTGGGTACTATCCCCAGAGGTTGATGGATGTACACTGGACACAGGTCCCTGCTGGGACTGTCCAGAGCCACATGCACGTGGTCTTCTAGGATGTTCTATGGACAGCCCACCGCCAACATTGCTGGGGCTGGTACTGGCATTATGGGAGCGGCTGTGGCTTGAGGAACGTTCGCGGTGACTGCCAGCTGCTGATGTTGCTGGCATATGTCCACGTCGATGTCTCAACCATCCCGCACTGTCCTGACACATGGACATGACATTGCGGAGGATATCTAATGTCTCTCCCCAACGTCTATCAGTGATCTCGGTGTAATGATGGATGGCACCTGCTAGGTCATGGATACTGTCAATGACGGCAGTGTTATGTGCCCTTTGTGCCTTAGTCCCTGTCTGGTGTACTGTTCCATATGTGCCTGTGCCTCCATGACAGCCTGGAACATGCGTGACATTGTCAGACATGTGGCATGTCTGCCAGTGGCATGATGAGCAGCAGTGCTCCTACGAGAACCCCTGGACATCTGCCTATGTGGTACCCTTCCAGACATCTGGGTATGGCTGCTGTGTTGGGATGCATGTGCCATGGATACCACACTGTCCTGGCCAATGCCAACTGTACGCTGTCCCTCAGCTATGGGGATTAGTGCTGGATGTATTGGCAGTATGACTGTATGCATGGATGGGGTGGACAGCTGTGTACTGTCGATTGGTGGCCCAACGACAGACCCTGGCAAACATACCTGTGCCTCCACACACCTATCTTTATTATCACTATGTAGCTCAGTGACATCAGTTTCCCTGCTGCAGTGAACCAGCCCTAACACAGCACCTATGGGAGGAAGACAGGGAACACACTTTACGACCTGTACATGATGTCGGCACACATGCACACATGCACACATGCACACATGCACACATGCACACATGCACACATGCACACATGAACACATGAACACATGAACACACAAACACATGAACACACAAACACATGCACACAAATACACTCCTCACTACAGCAGATACCTACACACACCACCAGCAATCCAAAACATACTCAATAGTGGTTTAAGGTGGGTTACAGTATCACAAAGCAAATAGTCATATCACACGTGTCAGCATGCAGAAAATTTGTTGCTCAAGACCATGCAGTGCGAGTGTAGACAGCCCTTGTTATTAACAGTATACATGGCTTTGATGCATGTGTGTTGTTGTTCAGTGATTGGCCTCACCCTGGAACACAATGTGTACATGGACACAGCATTGCTGTGCAAGCATTAAAAGGTCTGCATTGTCCTGTGCACCATCACTCACAGGTATACATACCATGGCTGGATGTGTATCTGTGTGTCACATAGATATCCATTTCTGATTACAGTGTCTGTGTCTGTAGCAGATAATTGTGGACACAGGTTTAGCACATGCATGCTATGTATACACACAGGATGAGTAGTGCATGTATACGTGATGGAATACCATTGCTCAACATGGCCATTGTACAGCGGTTATGGTGAGTGTAGGACATATTGTGGGCATGCCAGTGCCAGCCATGACATGGCATGCTACAACATGACTGCAACATTGAACATCACACATACACAATGCGTGTCATGTGACCTATACACTCAATAGCATTACAAGACATATATGTGTCACTTTGTACAAATGGTCATTGCTATGCATATTGTGTATAGGTGCATATGTTTGCACACACACACAACATTGAGGTGGATAGCAATGACTGCTATGTGTAGTACTGTGGTCACTGTAACTGGATGGGGTGTAGTACCATGAGCCATCATTATCATGCATCATGTGGTCACTCAAGGCTACCAATGTGTGCCAGACCACCACCTAGCATGCTGTACGTGAACTGCAGTACTGTGGCGACATTCACAATTACACAGCCACTTCTTACATGGGCTGTAAGGTGCCCAGTAGGGAGCATTGCCTAACATGAATGTGTTATGTGTTGAAGAGTGTCACACAGCCCCATGATAGGCCTCCACCCCTCAGGTATATTATGTGTGCTGTGTGGATGACATGTGGGATACTGAAGTGTGACCTTACAGCGGGTGTCTGGATACACCATGTGTAGCATGTTAAGGTGTACTGTGTATGACAAAGTTGTGTATGTTGTGTACATGTGTATCAACTATGCCTATCCAATGTTCAGTATGGTGTTCGCACAATTGTGTGGGATGCTCTGTGTATTTCATGTGATTGAGGCATCTACTGACATTACTGAGATGTGCATAGTCTCACAGCAAACATGCACAGCATGCATTATGCATAGGTGTGTTACATGTACATGGCCTACACCTCACCTATGACATGCATATTTCATTAGCAATATTACATTTATAACACACTCACCAGCATCGACCGGCTGCCTTGCTGTCACACCAGAGGGACCTACAAGAATATGAGACAGTTTGTCAGTGGCCACAACTGTGGCATTGCTACTGTGAGTTTGCTAAACTACAGTAGTACAACAGTCGACAGTCACAGGCTTACAGATTATCCACATATATAGCCACAGGAGGTATATATCAGTATTGCACAACACTAGGCAGCACAACTGCTAAACACACAGTACACATCTCACATATGCATAATCTACCAATACAGGTAGTCTACAGATAGGGCATGTTACCTGCATGCTCCATGTCAACATGCTGGGTGGCTCCGGACTCCATGATGACACATGTATGTTGCTGTTCCTGTTGTTGGCCAGGAGCCACCACGCTTATGAGCAGCTCCTCCACTCTGGTGGGGGGGGGATGAATGGCTACCCCACCATCTGTGGCAAGCTGTTGTCTATGGATATCAGACGCAGACCGTCGGACATGTCTAATTAAATCACTGCAGTGATGGCGTACCTGATCATATGTCCGGTTATGCATGCCTATGTCATTTACCCAACGAACAAGATCTTGCCACAGTGCAGTCCACTCATGCTGGTCCTGGCTGGTTCTAGAGAACAGCAGGGTGTAGTGCTGCACCAGGCTGCTGTGTATCTCCTGTTCCTCTGCAGCTGTATAACACGGGTTGCGTTGTTGGGCCATGCCTCTGGAAGACAATTAAACAATATGTGTGAACAAGTCATGTGGCACACTTAACATTCTAAAGTACAGATATCAATTAACTGCCATAGATAGCATCTGATTGGCTGTCAGAGGATACACACATTCAATAACACATATTAGTGCTCAGGCCACAACTGGCTGACAGTGCCTGGCATGCTCTATATATCAAACCATGTTCTGCACAGCAGCAAAGACAAGCCAGTATGTAAGACTATACACCAGTACATGGCACACTGTATGGGACACGATGCACCACCTAGCCACAGGAGGTATATATCAAGCTAATGCATAAAGAAAGATGTCATCCATTGCAATGAATGTAAAGTACAGTTACAGTATTACCAGTATACCACCCTAGTCATTGATGCCAAACCCCTGCCTAACATATGTGCACAGTTGTTAATATAGGTGGCATACTGCTGTACTAGACTATACATGTTGCTAGATACACACGTATAGCCTGTAACACACATATGATTAGGGCATGGTACAGGCATAATTATACACACATCAGACATACATACAACACACAAATGTATGCCAACCCAGATGAGCTTTACCTGTGTACCATACAGTACTGTTTGTCACTACTTACAAAACCTTATGCCTGAGGTATATAATCTGTGAGGACTACACGGAACACACAAAACATTGTTCCCAAGCAATGTGAACATACACCATACTGTACTGTTTAGTCCTACAGCTTCAGGTAGTACTACAGTTCATATGGGAGTTGGATTCACTAGCAGTACCACTCACTAAGCATGCATGCATTGCTTTAGCCTACAATGGGACACCACAATCGACAACAAGGGACTACATCACAATGTATGCCATACCACATCTTTTGCTGGGATCACAGCTAGGACACAAACTATTATGACAGAAACAATTTCACACTAAGCTATCACACCTTTACAGACCTTGCACACAATCACCAACACATTCACCATCACAGTCAGTCAACTTCACATAGCAATTATTGCACTAAGTACGTGTGTGTGAATCGTGTCATAGGTAGGTAATACACTATTGGCCCTAGGGCTTACAGCAGCCTAGCCATACCCTACCCTGGCCTTTGACACACATGTAATTTAATTTCACTTGCCCCTGTCAACCAGAGCCACAGAGGTGATTCCCGGGGTGTATTTCCTATCTCTCAACCAATCATCAGGAGTATTTATGACAACTGCTAATGAGGAGCTTTGTTTGCTATTGATAGGTGGTTTGTTCCAGAGTATGGCATGTCTCTGAGATGGGAATCTATCCCTCCAGCATGTGCTGTTTAGTGAGCTGACAAGGTTTAGGGCCCTAGAGCATGTATCTCGGATGGATTGTAATATGTTTACGTGGAGGATGTCCAACAGTTATGGGTGTGACATAGCTTTGTATGTTAGGCAGAGGTCACCTCTGGGTAGGCAGTATACAACAAAGTCTAGCTATGGTTTTGTGAGTCGGTCTGCATAGGGCATCTGTTTGAGGCCGGTATTACTCTTTGTGAGGTATGTCTGTGGCCTTTCCAGTTGCTGTAGTTGTCATGTGAGGTACATACCACATGGGGCATTGTACTCTATAATGGGTTTTCAGTGTGATGAGTAGAGGGGAACACTGACCTATATTTCCCTAGATGACACACCTTTTGTGATGACGTGTACCATGTAGACAGATTACATGACTAGTGTGGCACTGTGATTATCAAAGGGGAGGCTACTGTCCACCTGTGTCCCATGTTCCCTTATCACACCTTCGGTGTTAGGTAGACTACCACCTATGTGGTAGTTAATGGGTACAGTATTTTGGCAAGAAGGGATGGCACTGCAGTGTCAACACTGAGCTTCAGTCCATGCCTTGGTCACCAGGCACCTGTAGCAGTAAGTATGACCCCGTGTCTCTCTCTCTCTCTCTCTGTATATATATATATATATATATATATATATATATATATATATATATATATATATATATATATATATATATATATATATATATATACATACACACATACATATAAACATCCATTGCTGTACATATAGATGTACATATAGGCACATATACACTCCACTTTTCATGGTGGGAATATCAATTATGCGACAGTTGTGAGATATACAGTTATGTAATAATATTGCACAGTGTTGTGCAGAATGCATTGAAGGTGTCCTCAGCCCATGTAGCTTTAGCAGGCCTCACTGGCTGCAACACTGCAAAAATGACAAATCATACCCACAGCGTTTAACCACCACATGTCATATACCAGCATTGCATGCTGTTTTCTTTGCCACACACTACAACCTACATAAAAATATGCACATAACAACCTTCAACAACATATATATATATATATATATATATATATATATATATATATATATATATATACCCTTCACAAACAGTTGCAGTATGTCCTTTGCCCTATGCACATGTACAGATACATATAGATACGTACTGCTGCCACAAATGGATGATTCACAGTATGTAGTGTGCTCTACAAAAACATCTACTACATGCCAGCAAATACATATGTGTTACATACCTTTCCTTTGTATTTCTCTGTTCCGTCTGTTTTTAAAGGAAATATTTTTTTTGGGGGGGGTTTCTCTATCTGTTGATGCTGCTCTTTCTTTTTCTGTGTCTGTCTGTTTCTGTCTCTTTGTCTTTGTCTTTGTCTTTGTCTGTGTCACTGTCTCTGTCTCTGTCTCTCTCACTCTCGCTCTCTCTCTCTCTGTTGCTGCAATGATATTATTGCATGTGTGGACAGCAAGTACAGCCTGCTTTTCTAGGTATCTGCACATGTGCATGTGATGGCCTCTGCACCAATTGGTGCCCACCATTTAGTAATTGCATGCAGCCTGCTGTGTGGTAATTGCAGTACTCACTGTCATAGCAGCCCACTGCTATAAAATGCTAAGTTAGGTAGGCGTAGCCCTTTCAGCTTTCCAAAGTGGGGCCCATGCTTGTTTGCTGTGGACACCGTTGTGTCAGTCAGAAGGTTGGTATACTTCTTATATCTGAAGCTAGGGTTGTAGTCAGTGATTTGCATGTTGTACTCAAACCTGAATGTTGCTCCTTCTAGTACACACTTGTCAGTGTAGAATTCTACTCACCCCTCCAAATGCTAACATAAGATACATGGGAGTATGTACTTTCTTTTCTAATTAGACAATTAAATGCCATACAAAAGTAGTTATTGCAATGTATTCTTCTGGCACATGAACTGTTTGTGAACTACTATACTGTAAATATTACTTTACTCACTTCTGAATGGTTTGTGTTTTTTTTTTTTTGTGTTGACATTAGCACAGGCTGCTCAAGACAACTGGACATATTTCAGTACTGAGTATGCCTACCTACATCCTTGGTAAAGCCTGAATACACAGGTATATTGTTCTTTTGGGTAGGGGTGCAGAAGTACAGAGAGCATTATTTATTATTGTGTGATGTTTATCTTGCTGATCATACGGTGTTGCTGTGTACATGTTAGTCTATCAAGGCAAGTAGTCTGTCTGCGTAGCTCACACCTGTGGACATATTCAGATGGTAGCCAGAGGTTATCCTATTATTCTTTGTCTGTGCACCACACCGGTCTTTTCAGCACTGGAACAATGGAATTGTCACAGTTGGTTGCTACCAGTACATGGCTACATCCTTTGATATTTCTGTGCTGTACTCCTACATAAGGGTATGCTTGTGGGACTCCTTCCAAAGCTATTTGCAGAGTGTGTAACAGCAGAAAAGCTGATATGCCTGTGTGTTTCTGCCTCTGCCAGGCCTCTGATACACTCAGGTATATGTTTGAACAGCCTCAGGGAAAGGTACATATAAGTGAGGTACACCTGTAATATATTACAGACATTAAGTCGAGACTGTGAGAGAATCAGAGCATATGTATTAATACACATTTTCTGACGTGCAATCAGTGTGTACTCTTACTTATTGACATTATTCATTAAGTGTAATTCCCCACTTTTCTGCCCAATGTCAGTACTTTTCAGAGGGATTCAGACGGACACAGCTAACATTTGTTTACGAATCAGGGACATCCCTGACAAGCAATCACAGTTGGGAAGTATGGCCTCTGCCCTATTCAAATATGCCAGTGTTTATCCTGCTCTGATACTGTGTGGGGTTTGTAAAGTGCTACTGTAACATTATTTCCTGCTAGAATTGCTGGTTCTCTTTTCACAGTAATGTCATGCAATTCCACAACAACTGCTAGTAAAGATCCACAGAACAAGATTTGTGTTATGGCATTCCTATTTTCCCTTTACATTCACTCATTGTAATGCATGATATATTTATTACAGCACCAGCTTGTGGTTTATTTATTGTGGCTTAGTGGTACTTCATGCAGTCTAGTGTGTCCAAGGTCTGGGGTTTGAGACTGACAGAGGTGTTTTATTTTGCTGCTCAGCAGGACAAGGGCCCTGCCATGCAGAGTGACTAAGGCACTTTTAAGCAGTTGTAAGTGGGTTTGTGCGAGTTTGTGCGACGTTTAGCAATACTTAGCTAAGCGCACACAAGCGTACACTCGCAAAAACTCGCTAACTACTTCTTAAAAATGCTTACTCCCGCTAACCCCCACACTCATTTCTTTGAAAGAAAAGAAAATGTGGAGATAGGAAACTGGTGAAAAAGGGGCACAAAGAGGGAAAAACAGTAGGGAAAACAGCTCAGGATGTGCAGGACGGGTGTAGGGAAGGTCCATAGCTGCCCATTTCTTTAACAGCAACAGCTGTGCATATACTAATAATTTGGATGGAATTTTGAAACCTTCCACCCCATTGAGAGGGGTGAGGACAACAAAGTATGTTGTACTGCCAATTAAATTTCAGTTTATGTGTCCAGCGGACATGTGTGCAAAATGGGCAGCTATGTATGGGGCATAATTTTTTTGTGGGAGCAGATTGCCCATTTTTTTTTCAGGTGAGAGTGGTATGTGGGGTAGGGGAAGTAGGTATATTTGGAGAGGTAGGTTGGGGAGGTAAACAGGCAAGACAAACAAGACACATACAGGGGTGGAATATGACACATGGGGTGGGTGAACACCATTGACAGGGAAGAGTGTTTGGAAATTGCAAGCCCATGAGCCCACAGATGGCAACAGTGGAACTGACATCCCCACCCATGGGCAGTCAACACTGCACCTTCACAGCCCGGAGGGTGGCTGTGCTGGGGGCTGTGTAGGAGGGGCAGGCTCACCCGTGAGTCGCGCCACTCTTGCCTCGAGCTGGCGTACAGGATCAGCGACTGTACGCTCAATCTCCCAATGCACCACAGCCTGGACCATTCGGAGGGTGATAGGTGGCCCCCCTCCGGCCATGCTTGCATGCGGGGGACGAGCCCCATCCCCTGCAGTGCTTCCACCCGAAGGTGGCACAGGGCCACCGGAGGAGGAGGTCCCAGGCTGGGCACAGGACATGCTGGTGCCAGGTGCCATCGCCAGGTGAGGTGGGAGAGGAGGGTTCACTGGGACCGGCCTTCCCATACATTCTATGTTTAGCAGGATTTAATGACAATATGGGTTAGTAACTGATAACAGCATTCCAAATTAGTTGTAACAGCATGCAGTAGTATTTCCATTAACCCAACACACAAGAATTCCAACAGTTGAACAGCAAGCATAACACATATAACACATACATATTTAGAACAACAGTGGACATTCCAACAGCATGCAGGGTTGATTGGTGGCAACAGGCCACCAACATTGTGGCATGTGAACAGGGCACATGCATCAAAGTACATGCAGATATTTATAAAGCAATAGGACATATGCTCCAACATAGTTTGTCAGATTACACATGCCCATTTAGGTGTGGAATGCCATTATTTATGACCATAAAGTAGGGTGTAAAAGGATCACTCCATTAACAACTTATATATACTTATAACTTTACTGTACATTCCTACTGACTGCAGGTATATATCCCCTACATGTATTTTTACACTAGGCAGTGTCCATTAAATTGTGAAATGGGTTTTGATAGTTGTTTATATAACTGACCTGTATCTGACATACAAACTGTTCAAGATGCAGATGTTACTGCTACGTATTTATATATTTCATTTATATTCATATATCTACATATCTGGCTGTCTTCAGGTGACATTATCAGCTACATTTAAACAGACCCCTACATTTCTAGCAGCACACTGACATTTGTGGGGAACACAACCACAAGCTACTCATGTGCCAGATTAACCTGTACATGCTAGCCATGAGCCAACAGTTGAGGACTGTATATATGCTTAAGAGCTACTGGCATTCCCTTCATCCACTTTATATGGACCTACACAAGTGTGAATTGACAGCACTTAATACAACTATACTATTTCCATAATGCAAGGGTACAACAACATATCAAAGAAAGTGACACGGACACAGTCCAGGAATTATACCTTTATTAATTGCATTACACACTTTTGTAGTGGCTCTCATTCATTTCATATTTTAGTGCATGCAGAATACTTTTATTCCAGACTTATTATACCTTTATTAATGGGTTACAACACTTTTTCACGCTCACTCACTTATTTTATATTACAATACATGCAGAGACTTTATTCAAGACTTATTTAACCTTTATTAATGGGTTACAACACTCTTTTTCAGGCTCTCTCACTTATTTTATATAATAATACATGCAGAATAATTACTAACCTGCATGGTGGTGACAGACCTGCTCACCAGTCTGAGGGATGCCTGTGGCACTGGTGAGATCATGAGCTAACCGGTTCCAAGCCTCTGCTTTGTACTCCGTCCCTTGAAACTGGCCGTGCAGGAGTCTTGACTCATGATGGTGAACAAGGAGCCAAACCATGTATTTTGACTCCTCGATGCCCCACCGTTGCACTCGAAAGCGAGTACCCTCTCCAGCACCGGCCATTCTGACTGCAGATGGGAGCTACAACCAGTTATGGAGAGTATTCCCACCTATGGAGCTTAAATATGCCTCATTTCCCGCACTTATTTGTGATTGGCCGTTTTTGAAAAATCTCAGCTAACAGCAAACCTGCTTAGCAATGGTAAAACTTCCATTTATAAGTATATGTATGTTAACAGTGCATGTGTATGCTATGCTGTTATGGCTTAATGGTTTAGTACTTTGATTATGGTGCACAGTGTCCTGGGTTTGAGCCTTGTCATTGCTTTTTATTTTACTACTATCCAGACAGGCTAGGGGGTGTGGTTGTCTTTAGGCGACTTTGCTCAACTTTGCTCTATGTTGCTCCACGTTGCCCGACGGTGCGCTGGTTAGCACGGTACACAGCTCCATGCAAACCTATTGCACTAGGTAAAGCACTGCTTAACTATGGGCAACTATATTGCGCTAGGTAAAGCACTGCTTAGCTATGGGCAACTATATTCCGCTAGGTAAAGCATTGCTTAGCTATGGGCAACTATATTGCACTAGGTAAAGCACTGCCTAGCTATAGGCAACTATATTGCGCTAGGTAAAGCACTGCATAGCTATGGGCAACTATATTGCACTGGGTACAACGCTGCTTAGCTATGGGCAATTATATGTCAATATCCCTAATGCTGCTCACTTTCTTATATTTATATATATATATATACATTTTGTTCACTAATACATAGGCCATTTCAATGCTTTTTACTAAAATTTCATTCATATACGTCAGGAATTATTTTATATACTAATTTAAAACATAAAATAGAAAGGGGAGTGGTGGGACTAGAACCGGGAATGCCTCCTCTTTGTGCGAAGGGTCTACCACTACACTATTGCCATTTGGCTTAATTTGCATAAACATTTCTTATTATGCTCTTCGATGTCGAAATTGCTAACTGTAGCTAAGCAATGGGCACACCTGCGCAATCACACGCAAATACGGGCAGCTATATCGGGAATTATAAAAAAAAAAATTAAAGGTTTACATTTTACAATTACAAAGGGGTTTAGTATGTGGGGATGTGTAGTGTTTGCTATGTGTACATTTCAGCAGACTAGCTCATTGCAGTTGTCATTTTCACATTTATATAGTTGCAGGGGCGTGGATATTTGGACTGCTCGGCAGTCCGACACGCCCCCTGCAGTCTTACACGCTCCATGTTAGCCTTCCAGTTGAGTCAGCGCACCCTCATGAATATGCATGGCACGCTGACATCTTCCTGTTAGACTGCCGTTTCCATGTAAGACTTATTTAGTCTTACACGGAGGATTACTGAATCCCCCCATGGTCTGAACACCCTATGCCTTCTAGGTTAAGGTCTGACAGCAGCAGCAGCCCCTTGTATTTAAGCCTGCTGCACATACAGATTTATAATGGCTACAGCAACCCGTAACACTTTTCAAAGTTTCCCTGTGGCTGTATTCCAGCATGTCAAGGAATTCAGAGGTAAAGTGAGTGTGACATATTTGTTCTCATTTTACACATTTCTGAATCATTCCACCATGATTATTTGCTTCATTGTCATGTTCTTCAGCTCTGGCCTCTAACTCTCATTTTAGCTGGCCACAGTGCATACTGCTGTTGCTGAATTGCAAATAGCTTGCCTGTCGCTACTCACCATGCAAACCAGCTCAGCTCAAACTGTAGGCTTTTATGAATCCTGACCTATATGTACAAATCAAAGCAGTCACTGGTACACTTTTTCCCAGACATATAGGGAATTTCTGATCAAGGGAAGAGGGTAAAAGAAGTGGAAGAATTTTCCTTTTTGCTGGATAAATCAGGAAGGAGTGTGCAAATATTTTCTGGTACCTTATCTCATTGATGCCACCCTACCTTGGCTCTGTTCTTGCTCAAGACCAGGAGAAACTATATCCCTAAATGTGAACAAGTACTTTTCCATGCTTTATACCTCCTTACTCTCCCTTCTTCACTTACTGCTATCAAATTCTGTTCCGTGACTTTCTCTCTAAATATACCACAAGCCTGTTTTCCCTCACTTCATATTGCAATTCCTATTTCAGTTAGACTAACTTACCTTTACTTTCTCTACAAACTGTCTAAAATTTTTCCAAATATTAAATAATTGTCATATAACTTGTATCTATTCTTAACCAATGTTTTTATAGTAGGTCTAATTTGCTATAATTATTTAAACCGCCAATGTTTTTATTTTGTTTTTGAAGATTGTAAAATTATTGTCCTTAAAATATTTTGTAATAATTCAGAGCTTTCCTCTCCAGGCCTCCTCTGAAACCGGGCTTTTACCCAGTTGCACTTTCCCGGTAATCAAATGTCAATAAACAAATGAATAAATAAATACATTGCTGGTCATGCTGTGTTCTTAATCACACCTGCAGTGATATTTGTCTAGGCTGCCTTGTTCCATTCAAGATGGCTTGAATTGAAAGGCAAATTGATTGAAACACTTTTGTTTCTGTGTAATTTAGTCATGGTATTGAATTTGTTGTATTCAGTGACACAAATAGGCATATTAAATGTGAGAAAATCAGTTTAACTGAACAAGAAATGTAAAATGTTGCTTTTCTTGTTTATTTGAAATTATTTTCTTACGTATAACTTTTCCTGTTATTCTCAGCTCCAGGTAATTGCTGTCCAACCTGTCAGCACTCAGGAATGTAAGCGCTAATTAACTGGTAGCCAGTAGCTGTTAATAAACTAAACAAGCTGGAGCACTTACACTGGTGCAGTATCCTGCAATGAATGTAGCAGTATGTGAAGGCAGATGGTACACCTTCACCTGCAAGGTAGAAGCAGAACAGTTTTATAAGTTAGATGTGAGACAGGTTTGTCCCCAGAATGCTCCTCTTATACAGAGAGAGTGAATTAGATGGACATATAACAGCTGAGAAGGATAAGAGATAAATGGGTGGATTCCTCAGCAAAATCTCCATAGTGGAAAAAAAAGGAAAGTTACATAGAGGCAGGGAAGAACCTCACAGCAGCCTGTTTCAAGCAGGCAGTGAGGCCTCTGAGTACAATATGGGGATATGTTCTGGTCAGATAGCTATTTGATTTAGATCAGTGGTTCTTAAAGTATGTTCCCTGGAATCCTAGGTTTCCCCAGAAACTTCTGAGGGGTTCCTCGAATCAAGATCAGCACAGATGAGGTGCTCTGCAATATGTTTTTCTATTTTATCTTTTTACTTAAAAAGATAAAATAAAATAAAGAAACAGCCAACAGAGCTCCCTTTGATGGCAGATACAGCTACTGCACCATAAGAGGGAAGAGACTGGTGATGTGTGCTGACATCTGAGAGGTCAGTTCAGTTAGTGAAGGGATATGGTCGATAGCAGAGTACAACTTATACATGTAAACTGTGTCTCTTTTAGCGGTATTCAACAAGCTTCGATCCTAACTGCAAGGCATACCTCTAAACTTTGTTTCCTCTAGAATTCTCTTGAAAGCCAAAAATAGTGAGGAAAAAGCACAGAATTAGGGACAATCTGTTAATTATTATTCTATTACATTTTAAATGAATTCTAATAATAGGTTTTGCAGCAGCATGCATTTTTCTGAACAATAATGAGTGTGGAACTCTAGCATTATTGACCAGTTGTAGCCCTCAGTGATATACAAGAAAATCAAACAATTTTTTTGGAAAAGGCAAAAACAGAAGGCTGACTCAGGGAATGCCCTGCAAAATTCTGGGCAGTCAAAATGTATGTTCACATGCTTTTATGATGTAATGACAAGACAAGGCCCCTTTAAATGAAAACATGCTTTGCTTTATATCAAAACTGTTCTAGATGCCAAATAGAAGGAATAGTTGCAAATACTTTATTTAAAATCACAGATAATATAAACCAGCAAATATTTACAAACACATTTTCACTAGAGTTTCCTCAGGTATTTTTACCTGAAAAACCTGTGGAAGCTGTAGCAAAAACACATTTGTATTTATTTGTGTGCCTTTGCCAATTTATGTTATACGTGAGTATATTTGTACATTACTCCTTCTATGTGGTGTTTGGAGCAGTTGTCTGGATTTTATTAGATTATTACATTTTATACTGAGAACAGACTATATCCAAATTTCCCTTCTAGTATTTTATGACTTTCCTTTAGCTATGTGAAGGGCAGGTCTCAGACAAGGAACCAAGGAAGGAAGACACACAAGACCAAAGCAGTGTGTGTGTGTGTGTATGTGTGTGTGTGTGTGTGTGTGTGTGTGTGTGTGTGTGTGTGTGTGTGTGTGTGTGTGTGTGTGTGTGTGTGTGTGTGTGTGAAAATTTGATATTTACTTTGAATAGTTCATTGAGAGAATTTACTATTACCTTACACTGTTGCTTGCTGTCAAGAGTCACAGTAGCTAGCAGCAGCAACTCCAAATTAGTGGCAATCAAAAAAAAACTGACCAGTCTAGCATTACTGACCAGCAGCCTGGTGAGTGTCCTGCTACATCAGTTTGGCAGTCCATTTACAATTCTGAGTGAACAGTCCAGAACAGAAGCTGAAAAGTCCAAACTTATAAGTTCAAGCAATATATATGCTTATTTAACTTAGGAAAAAACAGTGGGGATGACTCTTGCTGGACAGTGGCTTTAAAATCTTTCTTCAATAGTTATCAAAACAGTAAGTAAGTGTAAATTTGTTTATTAGCTAGGCAAAAAATAATAATCTGAAGTATACAACTTTATGACTACTAACTGACTCTATGACTGCTTTGACTAATGTGATTATAATGCCAAACACAAAGCAGAAGTAAAATGCTTTTAAATTATAACACAAAATACTGGCATGAAGTGCAAAACAAAATAAGAAGGAAGTGGTCCTCAGAGGAGAGGTTAGACCTGTTTAAATGCAGTGAGTGATAATTTTTGAGAGGTGAATAGGTAGACCTTTCAGTCGAGTCTTGCTTTCCTAGAATTGGTCTATGAATTCCTAAGGGGGCTGCAGCTAGATCATGTTACTTTGTATAAAGAGGAAGAAGATTAGAGTAGACTTGAGGCCATTGTCTTTAAAAGACTCAAGAGTCAAAGACAACTGCCTCAACAGACTAAAGAGACTGGTGGTTCACTGACCTGTTGTTTGACAGTCAGCTACACAAAAAACCCAAAGAGAATGCCCAGGCCAGGAGATTCCGAGCAGTTCAAAATAAGTTTAATAGCAGGCAACACAGTAAAATAACACCATAAAACACTGACATACACTCACAAGCGTTTTTCATCACTCAGTACATGACTTCATCAGATGCAGAACTGGAATGAACTCACTTCCTTATATATGTTCAAATAAATAATTAAATAAATTGAAACATCCTTAAATAAGCTACACAAAAAAACAAAAATCTGAATATGTTTTTTCATCTTATTTTGAGCTATGCAGTACTAATGCATCTGTTTGCTACTATTATTTTGTGATGGGAGCTGACATACTGGCATTATGTTGTTTTACACTCTAGACAGCCACTTCCTAGAACAACTTTATTTTTAAAGTCTAATAACATGCGGTAATTATAAAGCCTTTATTAACTTTTTTTGAGTAGACATTTTTAAAATTATGTAAGAGAAGGAAAGGTTTTCTGCAGTAGTGTAGTTTCATAATGAAACAATGACAGCGTGCTTTAATTTGTGTACCATTTTGTCATTGTCATTTGTTAACCTTTCATTTCTAAGTAGTATCCTACAACCCTACTGGGAGGGGAATACTGATATGTAAGTTTTTGTTTTGGTATCCAGAGCTTTTAGGCAAAATGTTCCTATTTTTTCAAGAACATTTATGCCTATTTTAGACGGTTGCTGGTTTACAGGTATAATCCAATCCAGCAGTCAAGCAGATATCGGTTAACATCTTTACAGGGTGACTGCATGAGAGCATAGTTCTTAACTGCAGCTGCCTTTGCCTCCTATTTTTGTTCTTGTCCTCAAAAAATGTTTGGTTTTCTGAGACTTGTGCTGCAGTTATACAGTGCATACCTCAAACTGTTCATCTTCCCCCTGTTTCTTGTACATTTGTGGTTTTCAAAATATAGCAAATCACTGAGGTTTGCAGTCACTAACTAAATAATGACATATGCTTAGTTGCAGACTTCATACCCTTCAGAAAATGTATGCTACTGCAAAGCCTGCTATTATTTTTTTAAATTTCAGTTTTGATTCTTTGCTAAAAAGTTGAGAACAGTGAAAGTACTTTGCTGGAGGGGGCTCAGCTGTTATTTTGTTTTATTATAACTGATTATCTGAAATGCATTCAAACAACAAATAAGCTATAATTTCTGGGCACTGACTGTTTGGTCATTATTCTATCTTTAAAGGACTAAAGTAATTTTTGTTAGGAAAGTCAGAATACATTGTAACTATTGTTTGTTTGAAAAAGTTGAAATAAACAGTATTGAGTGGTCATTATTTTATCACAATCAGGCATCTGAGGTGTACACCTTCAACAAAGTGGATATAACTGCAAAGTGGAGTTGAAGGATTGTCTGTAGATCAAAGCATCTTACAATCTTGTAGTGTGTCCATTGTAAATGAGTATTGATCTTGGTTTGCAGGACTAATGTAAATTTGAGTGAAGTTAATTTAGAATACTTTACTGCGATTATACTCTCTACTCTGTGTTGGCGTGAAACAAATCACAATTAGATGCCTGAGGTGTATTTGATTAACAAAGTAGCTGTAACTACTGTAGGGAGTAATCTATGGATTAAATTATGTATTTCTTGTGTCATATGCTCATAATAATCTGGATTTACAGGATAAATGTGCATTTATAATTTAAATTAAATGTGAATTTATAAATTCTGGCATGCCATTAACTCCCTACTAAAGCCAGGCAAAACCACAACCCCAGCACCCATCTCTACTAACAATACCCTAGACATAGCTTCTCAATTTAATAACCATTTTACTAAATCCATCTTAGCCCTGTCCAGTCAAATAACCAAAAATAGTCTACCTCAGTCACAACCTAACCTATCCCACACCATACCCTCTTTCAGCCTATCACCAGTGCCCACCTCAACTATCAAAAAACTCCTCCTAAAACTAAAGCCAACCACACTAGCAGCTGATAACATACCTGCGGAATACCTAAAAATGGCTAGTGACTCCTATCATATCCTGTCTCCATCCTTATCAACCGCCATACTAGAATCCTACATACCCAAACTCTGGAAAGTATCT
The DNA here is from genome assembly GCF_019279795.1 of Protopterus annectens. NCBI lineage: Eukaryota > Metazoa > Chordata > Ceratodontiformes > Protopteridae > Protopterus > Protopterus annectens. The sequence continues at coordinate 341,692,231 of NC_056731.1, read as the reverse complement.
CACATCATTCCTCTCCATAAAGGAGGGAATTCTTATGAATTCTCCAACTACCGACCTATTGCCATCCTTTGCCCCTTATCCAAAATTCTTGAGAAATGCATCCACTTGCAAGTGATGACATTTATTAACACACACAATCTACTATCTACCACACAACACGGTTTCCGTCCACATCACAGCACTACCACAGCCCTTCTATCCTTCACTAATTATATAAACCTTCACAGGAGTGATAACAAATATGTATCAGCCATTTTCCTAGACCTCTCAAAAGCATTTGATATAGTCTCCCACTCCATTCTACTAGACTCGCTAACATCATTATCCTTCACCTCCTCTACTATAGCCTGGTTCAGAAGCTACTTGTCTGACAGGCAACAATCAGTCCAGTGGAAAGGAACTCTGTCTACACAACTTCCAACCAACATAGGAGTCCCACAGGGCTCTATACTGGGCCCGCTATTGTTCTCTATTTTCACAAATAACCTCAAATGCTCTACACAACATGCCACACTCATACAATATGCGGATGATTCAATCCTGATCTGTTCTGCCTCATCTCCCACCACCCTACATACACTCACTCAAGATACCTTTATCTCAGTAGAAAAATGGATATCGGGTATCCAACTAATTCTAAATCCCAAAAAGACAAAACTGCTACTATTTACCCCTAATAGATCAATAAAAAATCTCTCCTTTACCATAACATCTAAGGACGGCACCACCATCTCCCCTTCTAACCACACCAAACTTCTGGGCATTGAAATAGACAATAATCTCCACTTTGATGTTCACATCTCATACCATAAAACTAGTACACAAAAAACTAGGTTCCCTATACAGGCATAAGTCCTTTCTCTCACAAAAAACAAGAGTCACTCTTGCACAAAGCCACCTCCTCTCAACTCTATTATACGCAGCACCAATCTTTACCCAAATCAGAAATTGTGATCTAGACAAACTAGAATCATGCTACAATAAAATAGCCAAGTTTGCTACTAACTCAACCTATAGAACCCATCACTGTGCTGCACTAAAATAACTAAAATGGCTTGAGCTACCACAGCTACTTAACTATCACCAGCTGGGCACAGCCTACAGTATTCTTAAATATCCTGAAAAAAAACCCTCATTATCCAACCTACTTACTATCTATAATGCAAACCGGTACCTAAGATCCAGTGAAAAATCTCCCCTCTCCATCACCAAGGCTAACAATAATGCAGGGAAAGCGCTCTACTCCCACACCGTTGCCAGAAATTGGAACTCTCTTCCCCTATCCGTGTCTACTGCCCCCTCCACATCAATATTCAAAAACTCTCTGAAATCGCACCTTCTTAGTACCTGGTTATGCCCTTGTATCACGTAACCCTACCCATACTACTATTAACTCCCCAAATTCCTCTCTGATCACATGCTGGAGCTCTGATCCCCTGTAGGCTTGGTCATCTGAAAGGGTACTTTTAACTGTAAAATCTTACTTGATATATTTTCTTTTCTTACCAATGTATGACTGACATTGTCTTTTTACCCATGTTCTATATCTTTTTACCTGGAGTGTTTTTATTAATTCTTGTTATATTACTATGCTCAGCATACATTATGTAACCTGTTTTGTGTATTATGCTGGATGTACTGTATTTGTATAAATTGATGTTGGAGCTTTTCTCCCCGGGCCTCCGCTGAAAATGGACCTGGTCCAGTCGGAATTTCCCGGTTAACAAATGTAAAATAAAATAAAATAAATACATTTATATGAAATAATTTGATATACTTTACTGTGGCTACTTTGCAGGAATAATTTGTATTTTGTAAAGCAATTTGGAATACTTCACTGTGGCCATTTTTTTCAAAATCCAGCATGTGCTGTGCATACAGTCAAAGCAGCTGTAATTGATGGGTGAGGACATTGGATGGTTATAATGACAGCGGTTTGTGGTCCTTTATGATTGAAATGTTTCAAAATGGGTAATATTATTATTATTACTGATTAACAAATTTTGTTTCATTTCTTGCTGGAAAGTGCTCAAAAGTCCACATTTACAACACAATCTAAAAAAATTAGCAATAAATGATTTATCAAACAGTAAATATAATTTATTTAATGTTTGATAAATTAAATAAATTCATTAAATAGTAAGTATATTTTAAAACAATCTGGTAGATAAGTATCTGAAACTGTCAGGGCGATAAAGTTAAAAGAACCCATGCATAATATGTGGTCCTTAAATAAAACGTATTTTTTTTTCACTAGAGAAATTGTGGTCAGACCTGCTGATAATGGAGGTGCTATTTTTATATTGTTATATTGGATCATAAGCAATACTTTGAAAGAGCAGAGGCCATGTTGAAAGATACAGATACGTACACTCATATATCCAATGAATAGTTGAATACATTAATTAGGAATGTACAGTCAGATTTGTATGACTTTTTATGAGTCAGGTTATAACACAGCAATTTATAATTATTTCATCATGGACACACCAGTTATACCAGTATTTAGAGGGCTCCCTAAAGTTAATAAGGATTTGTTAGATCCACCACTTAGACCAATCCTATCTAGCAGAGGAGTACTAACAGAAGCTATGTCAATCGACATAGAGAAACAACTAAGGCTCATAGTAGATGGAACCCCAACGATTATTAAAGATACTAAGGATTTTTTGGATATGTTGTCTGACTATGTTTTTTCTGAATGTTATGATGCTTCATTCTTTTTAGTTACTTTACATATAACTTCACTGTTTATATCTATACCAAATGATATGGGCATAGATTATGTTAGACAATTTCTGAATAGGAATGATGTATCAAGAGATAAGATTCTGATGATATGCCTGTTATTAGATCTGATATTGAGCAATAATGTGTTTTCATTTGACAGTAAATATTTTTTACAGAAAAAGGGGGTTGCCATGGGTGCCCCCAGTGGTGGCTGGTGACTTCAAATTAAAGGGGGGGACTGCAGGAGATGGCTGAATGGGTGGGGCCAATTGGGAAGGGGTGTGGCCAACTAAAAGGGGTGGAGCTATGCTCAAAACAACAACAACTGGAACTTTAATTAAATACGCTGCCCTGGGTGCCAAACCATCATTACAAGAGTCCAATCAAGACAAAATGAAGTGTAGAAGAAAAAATATTTCAATGCATTGGCTACATGACAACTTACTTAATATCTAGATGGAAACACAAAGGTTGTGAGGCATGAAAAATAAATTACTTTTTAAATGCATTACTGGAATGCCAGTCAAAATCAAATATAAAAAAAAACAAGCATCCCTCAACTCAAGCCACTTCCCCTTGCACTGCAGTTCTAATTATAATTTATATTCAGCTTTATAAAATTACCAAGTAACATGTTGAAAGTAGCAATCTCTGTGATACCCCCACTTGTAAAAATGTTTCTTATCCAAAAAAGACCTGGTACCTGACAACAACTATCTACTTGTTTCATGGGGAAGACATGATCAAAGTAAAGAATGAACAGCAAACAAGAAACAAGCTCAAGATAAATTGCTTAAAGGATTACTGCACAAGTTATGGACCACACATGATAGACTGGCATTCTGTTTAGTTTACCTGCAACGATGACTGCAAGTCTCCAACAAATGTAATGAGCTTCTGAAAATACTGTAATCCTGTCCTTTATTACAAATACTGTCATATGCATTTCAATACCTAAGGCTTATACGTTATCTTGTTATGTAAATATTCTCTGCATGGCAACAACGAAAAGGCTTTCAATGTTTGTAATTCTTTAACAGTATACTTATTAAAGCTTACTTGCATCTTACAATCTCTGACAAGCTTACCTGATGGTCATTAAAGCATTGCTACTTAAACACATAGCAACAGGGCACTGCGACAGCATGCATTTTCTGAATAATAAGAAGCATAAATTAACAGTATAAAAATATGACAGAAAACCAGAACATTCTGCAAAATCAAGGACAGATGAAAAGCCACGGTAGTACTTGTGGTCTACCTTGGATGGGGGAATACTCTGCACACTTAACTGCATAACTGCTCCTTGCCTTGCTTGGACACATCCAGAGCCACTACAATGGGGAGTGGGGTGCAACAAGTATGTCACAATTTGAAATGTCTCTGGCTGACGGTGATGGCTCTGGCACTCATACCTCTCAACCTCAGAGCAATAAATCTGGATAAAGCCATACATGGAAGTGGGACACAGGCCCACAAATAAGGACAATTTTTAAATATTGCTCTTATAAACCTAGAAAGATAATAGAATAGTAGTACGTCTTGCATTAGTATGAATTTTCTGAAGGGTATGAAATCTGAAACTCAAATGTCTGCCATTATTTTCTAACTTCAATCTTTAATGATTTGCCACTAATTTGCCAGAAAACCACAATTTTATGAAAAACAGACCAAAAATGTGATGCAAAAATATAAAATTGCCACACAATACAGCTGGGATCCTGTCAAAGAAGGGATACCTTTTTAATATTAGTACTGTTAACTTGAGCAGCTGACAAAATAAGAGCATCTACATGCATTTCTGAAATAAAAGCAAACTATAACTCAGATCATTACAGTTATTTATAACTGTAAACCCTCCATGTTTTCTTCCAAAATTGCCATTTTGCGGAGGGATTATTAGGGGGACAGCAACATTTTGAGCCAAAATTGGGGACGGTTGAGGCTTGGATATTCCTAATTCTATAAAGAGATTTATTTGCACATACCTCTCAATTTCTTAATGCAGGAAATCTGGACAAGGCCAAATATATTGGGGGAACATACAAACAGTACTAAAAATTTCTCTTGTATAAACTTAAGACAGTTGATAGAATAACAGATCTTGCTTTAGCATGCATTTTTCTGAAGGTTATGATGTCTGAAACTCAATGAATGTCATTATTTAGTGGCTTTGTTCCTAAATGATTTACCAGAAAACCACAGCCTGGGCTGTCTGATTTTGCTGCCCTCCCCCCTCACAAACTCATGGTCAAATGGAGCCTCCCCTCTGCAGCCATTCCAATGTCCCATTCCTTGGTTATTTCACCCCATTTACCATAAACACTATAATGTGCATGCTGCTTTACTTCTGCGATGATTTGGATTTCATTTGAAAGTTTTATTTTGCATTTTACAGCACAAACCCTAATAGATATCTGCTAAACAAAGCAATGCAGTCTCACAATGAAAATAGACTTAGCATTAAAACTTCTCTGATCTTGAAACTCACATTCATTGAAACAGCACTGAAACCCACATTCAATGAAAATACATTTTGCCAGTGGAAGAAAAAAATTAACTTTGGACTGTTTTCAAATCATGGGCCCCTTGAACACAAAACATACACATACTCTTTCATACACCTTCCGGATCTTGTACAATATAGTACAGTTGTTAGATGGCATTTTAAATTTATTGTTTTGAACATTTTTCCAGTAAACAATGAAACAAAATGCATGCACCAATAATAACAAAACTGCCAAATTCAGAACATTTCCATCATAAAAGTCTACTCAAACTTCTAAAGTCCACCAGTATCAATAAATATGCACAATCTCTGAAGAAGTAAAAGCCATCTAAATAATTTCACATTAAAGAAATCTGTAACTAATGAAGAGGTTGCTGCTAGCAAACAACTTTATATGTCATTGTTTCATGTACAAATAAAGTGCCTGTTGCCCTTGAGGAATAAATTGCCTATGTTGCATTAAAAAATGATAAGCTAGCAATACCGCAATAGGGAATGGATGGCAAACTGATAACAGGTTCATAGTTACTAGGTATCTTCACCACAAAGGACTGCAGCATCCACCCCCTTTACAAGACAGTACAGTATCAGTAATGCACCTACCTACTGTGGGAGTAGAACCCACACCCTTCTGCATTAAAAGCAAGTATACTACCTGTTGTGCTATTAACAATGCAAGTAGACTTAGCATAAGCAGCACTAAACCTTTGTTCCCCTGCAGCTCTCAGCTCCTTGCAAAATCTACTCGACACTCAGCTGTATTTCTGAACTTTGCAGCACAAGAAATCTGGAAAAAGACAAAATGTATTGGGGAGTGGGGGACAAAAGCCCAAAAACCAGGGACACATTTTAAACATTGCTTGTATAATGTTGAAAAGTTGCTAGAACAAAATGCTGTGTTACCACCATACATTTCACTGCCAAGTCTTGAACACTGGGGACCCTGTGCAAAACAGTCAGAGCAACATACGACTATGCCAAATGAGCTGTTTTGTGAAAGAGAGGAAGGCTGAAACTTAAATGGCTACAATTTAGTCAATTCAGTTCTCACCATAGCTCTCAACCTCATAGCAAAAAACATGTGGACAAAGCCAGTAATGGGGGAATACAGCCCCCAGACATAATCAGTAAATTCAGTTCTTACCATAGCTCTCAACTTTAGCACAAAAAACCTGGATGAAGCCAATAATGAGGGAATACAGTCCCAAAAATAGGGACAAATTTCAAATATCCATGTTATAAACTTAGAAAATTGCTGAAATAAAAGGTTTTGTGTTACCGTGTACTTTCTGAAGAATATGAAATCTGAAATTCAAATGCCTGTTATTTTTATTTAACATTTGTTAACCAGGAAAGTCTGACTTGGAACAAAAGCCAATTTTCAGCAGAGCAGGAACAAACACTCCAGATACATGTCTTTGTAAGATGGGAGGATATGCAGACTCCAAAGGCAAGAATCAAACCAGAGAACCTGCAGCTGCTAGGCAACAATGCTACCAGTGCACCACTGCACTACTAACTTTGCAAGTTAAAACAAACATACATAAACCACAGATTTTATGAGGAACAGAACAAATATGAGGCAAAAATCTGCAAACTTTTTACAAATGGTGGTGGGTAGGGAATTCAGGTCCTTGCCACCTGCACCCAAGGTACAGCGTTCAAGTCTGAGTATTCTCTACCTACCACCATGTGGTCTCTAGCCATCAGTATATAGCAACTGGGGCATTACACACACACGCACCCCTCTTCTCCATAGCCTTCATTTGAACAGTTCCAAGGATGGGAACACCTAATACACAGAGGGAGTCTGTTCCAACTGGTAGCAGTAGAGAAGGAAGTAAGCATGTTCAGCTTAGCAGTTTTAATAACTGTAGGTCTGGAAGAACACTTATTAATAAACATTCTGTCGTTTACATATAACTCTACTCACAGCATGGGCATTAATACAGGATCCCTCATGGCATTCTACTTCAGAAGAGAGAAACAGGGGTAGCAGGAAAATTCTAGCAGAAAAATAAAAGTCTTAAAGGCAGTGTATTAACCCCTTTATAGGTAAATGTGAAGCTATCAGTCTGCAGACTATAAAGAGCCTAGCCAATAACCAGAGATCAGAATCAAACCGTGAACTTTGTATAATTGAGGAAAAAGACCTTATCCATTATGCCAAACCCTCACATCCATACCTCTAAGCACATGTCATTAAATAAATTAGTTGGGATTCTGTGAGGCCCATAATGTGCTAAATGCAAAAGATGGTTCAGTATATAAACGTTCTGCACATGACACTGGTTTTAGCAATTGGTATATTTCCTTAAACTATTGGACTAGATAAGCACTAGCTCTAAAAAAAAACATGCTTATAAAGTGAGGATAATAAGATGAATGTATATTTGTACACTGTTCTCTGTAATGTTCACCCCACAGTTTTCTGGTATCCTGTTTTTGCTAATTATCTACAATATTATTCCATACTGATGAAGATACACACACACACAAACACACACGCACACACACACACACACACACACACACACACACACACACACACACACACACACACACACACACACACACACACACACACACACACATAGATTGATAGGCAGATATATGTTATTTTACCACAATGAATGAGGTGGACTTTCTGAGGACAGATCCATTATTTTACATTTTTTAGGTTTTGTATACTTTGCTGACATTCAACATGAAGAATTCGTTTGATGTCTAAATGGCTGCTACTGTTCACATTCCATACCACTTAATAACAAACAAAATAATATTCTGACTGACTACTTAATTTAAATGCAGATATGAAATCTAAGTGAAAAAGGCAAATGATTTAGAAAATATACTTCAGAAATATGTTGGCTCTCTAAATGATGCAACGTACTAGATAAGCGTGTTACTTGATTTCATAACTGTCAGGATAAACTCCTGAGAGGTGGCATCCCTTTGACTATTGCATCTGACCAGTGCAGATGTTATGTAACCACATAAAACAAGCAGGCTAATAGAGCCAGCAATTTATAATGCATGCTAGCAGCTTCAGGTGAACTATAATTTGATTTGAAAGGAGAGCATTTAAAGCTTCACCGCATGGAAAATGGCAAATAAAGTGAAAACCTGTCAGTAACAAATAAAATCAATTTAAAGTAGAAATGGCCGGCAATGATTAATATTAAGAGCCCCTGAATGGGTCCATTGAAAGCAGCAATTTAATTAAATCTTAAAGCAAGTTATTAAGAATCTGGTTGGTTAGATGTAGCAGCGATGAATAAAGCATGATGATAATTTTGGAAACACATTTAACCTCAAACTAAACAACAAGGATTATTACTTCATTGTACAAAGTATTATCAAAATTCAGGGCATTTAAATTTACAACCTTCCGCTCCATCCCAAAACTTAACTGGCATGCACACAGATGCTGATCTTTGTACCTGAACAACAGTGTTATTAATTAATTAATTGATTGATTAATTTATGCATTTATTTTTGGTTTTATGTTTGGGCAAAAAGAAAAAAGGTAACTGTTTAGTTCTCGAGGTCTCTATCTGAAACGGCCACAACTTGCTAATGCTAAAAATGGCTAGTGCTGTCCTGCAGCCACTTAATTCAGCCATACGTGTTCATCTGTCTTCCCTGTATTGCTCTCACCTGCATGCAGTAAGTTAAGTGGTAGTGTGCCATCTATTACAGTGCAATTGTTATTAGTCAACGATAACTTACTTATGTACAAGCTCAAGCGTTCAACGTAGATATAAGGGTACACAACAGCCTCAGAATGACGGACTTAACATATTTCTTGGCATTATTCATGCTAGGATTAGCCTGCAGTCCTTTCCTGGATGTTTTTCTCCTTCCCTGAATAATCTGCAGAATCAACGGCTTCACACAATCATTGGCTGGTCTCCTTCCCTGCAGAATCAATGGCTTCACACACGTTAATCTGGTTTCCTTAGCCCGCCCGTGCAAAACAACTGGTTGGCTCCGAGGCTGGGGTTTCCTGGTTGGCTCCGAGAGTAGGCTGGGGTTTCCTGGCTCTGCGAGAGTAGGCTGCAGGCTTCAGCCTGCGGGCAATGCAGTCTGCTGTCCTTCCATTCTGTGTGGCCATCACCACACAGACTTCTGGGGCTGCAGGGCAAAAATGCCTTTCTCCCCTATCCAGACTGCCTAACACAGCAGTCTGTAGTTCTGTGAGTACTAGGAACTCCAAGCACACATGCGTGGAGTTCCGGGACTCACAATTTTTTTTTTACTTTTCTATTTCAGTTTTAATTTTGTATTTCAGTTTTTATTTCTTTATTATTTTATTCTGCAGTCCTATAGCACGAGTCACCCCTGGGTACCCCGTGTGCCAATTCCTACACAAATATAGTGATGGCACACTGGGAGAATGAATGTATAATGGACAAGATAGAGTTTAAATGTCACATACCCTGTTATAAGAGGTTTGTGGATGATGGTTTCCTCTTATGGACTGGTTCAGAAGAGGAGCTGGGGAATTTTATACAATATTTGAATTCCACCACTGAATTTTTGAATGTCACTGGAAAGTGGAGTAAAGATAGAATAGAGTTTCTAGATGTGTTATTATACAAAAAAGATAATACAATACAGACTGATCTCTTTAGGAAGGAGTGCAGGAAGAACAACCTACTCCATCACAGCAGTATGCACCCTCCTTATATTCACAAATATTTGGTACATGGGCAGGAGCTGAGGATCTCCAGCCTTACGAGCATGAATACTAACTGTAGTAGAGCACACAAAGGGTTAGAGAATGAATTAAAGGAAAGGGTAAATAAGAAAGATGAATATATGAAGCTGAGAGATGAGCATTTTATAGACAGAAAATTCAAAGGTAGACCATTCTTTAGAGACAAGAGAATACAAGGTCAACAGTATCTTACAGCCCATAAAGATAATGGCAATACATGTAGGATAGTGATACCTTTTTCATCAGATAATAAAGCTGTCAGCGACATTATCACTAGGAAATGGGAAATTTTAATGACCAATGATAAAATTAAGAATGTAGTAGGGGAGAAAATTAGGTATTCATATAAGAACAATAAATCCCTTAAGAGACTTTTATGTTATGAGAAAGAAGTGGATAAGAGAGTGAAGTCTGAGAGAGTAGAGACTTTTGGATGCAGGAACTGCAATTTTTGCACCTATATGGCCAATAATTGTAGTTTTACATACCCAGTCACATGTAGTGTTTTCTACTTCAAACACTATACAGATTGCAAGTCCAGGGACTTGGTCTACCTAGCCAGGTGCACTAAGTGCCCTTCGTTCTATATAGGGAAGACAAATAGAACCCTTAGAGAGAGAGTGAGGGAGCACTTATATGCTATAAATAAAGAAGATGAGAGCAACGCCCTGGCTGGACACGTATTAGCTCATGATTTGACACACAAATTTATATTTTTGGCCATAAAATTAATTAATAAAGGCAGTAGAATAGGTAATTGTAAGAAATATAGTGAGAAATGTGAGATTAAATGGATAATCAGATTGCAAGCGAATAGAGCCCCCGGGCTCAATGATAGAGTTGTACTTAAAATATTTTTGATAGATAAGCCACTTAAACATTGATTATAATTTTAGAGACAGTAGGGAATGGTTAGGTTTTATAGGTAAAGTAATAGAGTGCAGGTACATATAGAAGAGGAAATATGTCTTTCCACTAGGTAGCTATTGTATTTATATGTACCTTATTGTATTTATATGTATTTTAATGCTGCCATCTTCTGACCATCTGTAATATTACATGTGTTTATATGGAGAAAGAACAATTAATAGCAGAAAAGTATTTTAGCGCACGGTGTAGATGTGCTTAAAAATATTCATACAATATAACAGACCATATTATAAAGTTTGATAGTTGGAATGTTATTCAGGAAGGCCAATTTTCCATGCAAGAGCAGTGTAAGAGCTCCTGCATGGAAAATGGCCGTCGAGCGATTCAGGATAGTGCCGTTTTCACGTGCACGAGTGGCCCTACACTGTTCTAGCACGGAAAACCGTGCGGCATGCAAATCACCTCATTTGCTAGTGAAAACCATGCAAATGAGGTGATTTAGCAATTCACCAAGCTGCCAGGTCTCTGTGCTAGAACAGTGTCCATGCAGAAATGTATTTGGAAAATAACTGAGTACATTTCTATAACTGACAAAATGGAGGCATAACAGCTCATGAAAAAGCATGTATTATGTGCTCCGAACTGGCTATACTTAAGGGGGAGATCACTCGACTGCTTGAACTGATGACACCACCTACTACTTTGTACAACAACGTGCCTCAGGGGAATGTAACACCACGGTCGGAAACCGGAAGTGGGAGTTCCGTGGACATACCTAATGGACAGCGTGGTATGGAGGACAAAGAAACTGTAGTAAATGCAGCATCTAATGGGAACAGAGCCCTAAATCTAAGTGACAATCCGAATAGTAAATCTACAGATTTTGGCAACATTTCGTAGGACATTTATTTAATCTCGGGGGCTAAACCGAAACGCCTACCACCCACAAGGACATATGCTACGCAAGTGGATTTGAAAGCGGTTATAGACCACGGCAACAGTGGCAATGCTCGGTACAAATTTCCAGACTATGGTAACTCAAAACCTAGTAATAATGTGAATGATTTAGACAATTTTTTGAAACTGTCTTATGATTTTAAAAATATCAGCCACAATAGAGAAAATATGAATGGAAGTTATGAGAAGCATGGTACACTAAAGGATATCATATACAGTTTTGGTAAAAAATTGAATGTAATTAAGGCATTACAAATGGACAATTTATATTTACGAAAATGTATTGACAGTGGTATTATACCAATGGGTTTGCATTATTTCAAGCAACCCATGGGTGTTGAACTTAATGAAACAAATATACAGATCTGTAACCAAATGTTTGATAACTTTGGTAAGCAGTTTATGGAGTTCATAATAGCTTGTAATGACAGTAAGCTTAGTTTGGTATTGAAGGAAGTGGAGGAATTGAATATTTCCATAACTAATGATTTATTGTACCCGCAATGGGAGAATCTACATGCTAAGCAGTTTCAGTATATGGAAAGTAGTTGCAAAAAAATGTTTGATAGGAAATGTAAAAAGTACCTAAGAGATTTGAGGCAATATGAAAGTCACACTGCCTATAAATGGAATAATATTAATCATCACAGAAATGACAATGGTATGAGTGGAAGGGAACCAATGAATGATGATTATGGTTCTGAATATAGAAGGGAAAGGTTACATAGTGATGATTTTTTGGAAAAGCGAGACCATTGGAGGGGGAACACCAATCAGGGGAACCAACAGTGGAGACAGGGGGGAGGGGGGAGACGTTATTATTACAACAACAAACCATTCATGAAATGAAACAACTTGTTAGTTCTGAGGAAATTATAAAAGTTGATGGGGTTATTCACAGTTTAGGAGATTATAAAATATATAATTACACACAGTACCCAGTGCATATTGAACATTTTAAGATTTTCTCCAAGGGAATGAAATTCATACCCAGGAAAAATTTCAATGTAGTAGATATTTTAGTTGAATTTAAGTTTTATTTAAGGAAATTGAATTTGGGGGTATTTTTTCAGAATGCTATACATGGTGATACAAGTAACGGAAGTTTGAAGAAAAAAAGTAACTTCATACCACCTATGCACAATATGTTAACTGCATTTGAAAAGGTAGTAACTAAACAGATATATGGGTTACACAACAAGGTATATAACCATAAAATAAACAGTAATTGGAGTCAGAAGGAAGATAGAGTTTTATGCAACCTCTGTGATGTTAATAATATCAGAATTATGACACCCGATAAGGGTGGAGGAGTAGTGTGGTTCGACAATGAAGAATATATTCAGAAAATATTCAAGATTCTGAATGTATCTGAACAATAACAGGTATCTTCTCTGAACCAAATTAACATTGCGCACAGAAAAATAGATTTGTATTTGGAAGAGTTCCTACTAGATGAACGTATTGAAGTAGAACTTTATAGATTTTTGAAAGTGGATCATCCCGTTTTGGCTACCATCGTAGGTATACCAAAAATACATAAAAATGTATCCAACCCCCCATTCAGGCCCATAATATCTGGAAGTAGAAGTAAAACCTTTCCTTTTGGCAAGGTTATAGACCAATGGTTAAAACATATTTATGTAAAAGTACCACACTTAATCAAAGATTCCTGGGATTTTTTGGGGAGATTTAAACAAGACATATGGGATACTAATATGATGTTTGAAACCATCGACATTAAACATCTATTCTCCTGTGTACCTCGTAGTGATGGTGTCACTAGATTCATCAATAGTGTAAAGAAATATTCCCAATTTGAATGGGCAGAATCGAACTTATAGCTGAATTTATAAACATAGTTCTGGACAATAACTATATATATTTCGAAGGAGAATATTATAAACAAATATCTGGAGTAGCTATGGGGGCAGCATGTGCCCCCATTTATGCCAACCTAGTTTTACTAGATTGGGAAAATGAATACATAATACATACCCCTTGGATGGAATATATAGTTAGTTATGTCAGATTCCTGGACGATTTGTTCATTTTATGGAAAGGGACAGAAGCACTTTTGAAACAATTTATAGAATACATCAATGGATGTAGTCCATACTTGAAATTTACATATAATTTCAATAGGACTGGTATCAATTATTTGGACACTTATATTTTCAACGATGGAAATATGTTTCAGTCTAGGATTTATAGGAAAGATACTTTTTGTAATTCCTATTTGGAATACTCTAGTAACCACCCTTATACACAGAAAAAAAGTATCCTGAAAGGGCAATGTATAAGGGCGGCTAGAATGACATCTCGTAAGGAGGATATGATTAATGAAATTAAATTTATAGGTGAATTATTTCAAGGGAGGGGATATCCTGGATATTTAGTAAAGGATATTACGGAATATGTTATAAGTGAATGGGGGAAAAAATATTTACCTCTTTTGGGTAGTGACATCATATTACCGAACAACACTAATAAAAGTGGAACAATTGACAGTTTTCAAAGGGCTTATATTTTAGAATACAGTCAGTATGCAGGAGAAATAAAAAACATTATAGACAAAAATTGGAATATATTAACAAGTGACAAAATGTTGAGTGGTAAAATTGGGGAGAAACCATCATTTGTTTACAAAACTGGGATGAATATTAAGAGAATGATAGAAGCTAGAACTATTAATAAACAAGGAAAAAACAATGTTAGTAAGGAAGGTACTAAAAAATGTGGACACTGTAATCAGTGTTCATATATATTGGAAGATGTGCAGATATCTTTGGACAATAACATCAGAAGCAGAATAACTTTCTGCAAGGGGAATTATCAGACACAACATGTAGTATATTTGGGGAAATGCACATCATGTACCAGTTTCTACATAGGAAAAACAGACAGAAGGTTGCGGAATAGGATTTACGACCACCTATACTGTATAAAAAAGAAAGATAAGAATAATGCATTATATAGGCACCTTGAAGGAAGTACCAGATGTGACTCATTTAGGTTTGCAATACTGGAGGTGCTCAAGAGTAATCCAAGGGGAGGGGATGTTAAGGCAATATTGGGGGAAAGAGAAATCAAATGGCAGATAAGATTGAAAGCTGGTAGTTTCCCGGGTATTAATGAATACATTCCCACTAAACCTCTTATTAGATTTTAGTTACAGTTCATAATGCAGTTAACAAAAACACCCAAGATATTCACTGAATAAGGATTATATAGTATATTTTTAGATAGTCTATAAGTGCTGTGAGTATTAAAACGCATATGTATATTGTACATATTTTTAGTAATTATTATTTTTTTGTATATATATTGACTGACTAGGTATTCCTGTCAGGTACAGAATGAATATGTATACACTTTGGGGAAGTTAGTACAGTCATATAGCATATAGTTTTTTATGTTTTTTAATACACAGTATTGAGTTTTTTTAAAAAAAGAAATGTTTTTAAACATCATAGGTTCATAGGTTCATAGGTTCATACTAGGCTATCTGCCCGAGGGCATTTACAAGCCTAGCCCATAGTTTTTACGCACGCCACCCTTTAGTATGGGGAACTATACCCATTATTTTTGCTGTGCCTCTGTTGAGCAGTGACACTGAGGTAATCCCTGGGGTATATCATCCATTGGTCAAGATTTCTCTTGAACAAGGCCAGAGTCTTTGGGTGATGAATCTATCCGTTTAAGTCTCCGCCCTTGTGGCTCTGACGGATCTAGATTTTTGAGGTGAAGCATATTCATCAAATCTGGGTTTGACATGGCCTTGTATGTTAGGCAAAGGTCACCTCTGAGCAAGCGGTGGCGACTGAATAGAGCTGGAGTTCTTTCAGTCGGGCAGCATAGGACAGATGTTTGAGACCCTTTATCCTTTTGGTGAGGAACTTTGTGGCCTCTCCAGCTGCTGCAAGTGTCGGGTCAGATACATTCGAATGGGGCATTGTACTCAATCATTGGTCTGATGAGTGATGAGTATAGGAGACTATGACCTCCCTTGATCTAGATGAGAATCCCTTCATGATAAGGTGGGCAATGTAGAAGGTCTTCCTAACTACTTTAGCTACATGGGTGTCGAATGACAGACTACTATCAACCTGGGTCCCCAGGTCCCTGATAACTTCTTCTGTACTCAGTGGATTGCCACTTATTTTTGGTAGCTAGGGTAACCTTGTTTTTCCGAGGGTATGACTATGCATTTTTGGCATTTAACTTAGTTATCCGTTTCTGTGAGACCCTTCTGAAGGATATCTGTGTCAGTGTTTTTTTACTATGGCGCCCAGTTTGCAGTCATCTGCAAACTTAGGACTGAGCCCTGTGGTAAGAAACTCTGACCCTGTGGGTTCTGTCACTCAGCCCAGTTTGCAACCCATCTTATGATGTATGGGTTAACATTTAAGCTGATGAGTTTATGGATCCAAAGTCTGCAATCCATTATGATCCTCTCCATGGCTACCACAGATGATTAAACAGCTGTCCTAGCTGTGGGTTTAATTCTCATTTCATTGAGTTCAGCACACGGGGGGACACCATCACACCCCATGGATGTGATTTTGTTTTTTTGAGAGAGCAGAGAGTTCAGTTCTCACTTGGATGTTTGGGGGCTGCGCTCGCTGGTATATATATCTCCTCCTTTGGGGGGGGCAGAAGTTTGCACTGAACCTGTCAGCCAGTATGTTGGCAATGTCTGTAGGATCAGTAATCTTCACATCATTTTGAACTAGTTCTGAGCATATCTGGGAGTTTCCCAGTTGTTTAAATATTTATAGGATTGTTTAAGTGAATAATTTATATAAAGGGCGGGAAATTAAAGTATATAGGTGTGTTACAATGAATACTGTTTGTTCTGATGAAATCTACGATTTGTAGAAGAAAGTGCTCAACAAATTGTTTTATTAAGTTATAATAAATAAGTGGTTTTACATTAAGTTTGGATCCTGTCACAGTTTTTTCTTTTTGGAATCATATTGTGGTTACAGTTTTTGGGGACATGTATTATGTACATTAGACATGCCAATGGCAAAATATAAGGCCATTGGCATTAAAAAGTGATTAATTAATATGAAAATTAAACTTTTCTTTTGGCCTATCTCAGCCGTTTTACAAGCATAGGGCAGCAGTGAGCAAACGGGATCGGCCTGAAAATAAATAAAAAAAAAATGGGAAAACTCAATTTTAAGTTAAATCTGTATTTTGTCATTATAGTCAGTGGCATGCAGAATGTAAACAATACCAGGGAGCACTGGTTGTCAAGTGAAAGGGTCTGTTTTAGTGCATTAACTAGCGACCTACACACTGGTGTATGCAAATGAGGGGAGTTATACTGAATCAGATATTTCTTCAAAGTGTCAGCTTGTACCTAACTGTGTAGGTGCAGCAATACAACAGTGCAAGTCTAAGAGCTGAATGACTTCATAAAGGGGTGTGTCATGCCTGCTGTAAGCTCATTGGAGCTCTGTGGCCTGTGTTTGCCCCTAGCTAAGCACAGCTAAGGAAGGGGGGGGGTGTCAGATGTGCCTAAGCAGTGTGTACATAGCCTAAACGGGTGTGCGTACCATGCACCAGGTTTTAAACATAAACAAAAAAAGAGGAAATGGCAGCACTGTTTACATTCCAGCACTGGGTATGCACGGTACACCTCGGGGCTTAAATAGGGAGGAAATGGGAAGGGTAAACAGCAGTACGAAGGCAATCAAGGAGAACTAGCATAGCTGGCAGGTGGAATGTATCAGAATTAGCCAATTACACATGCAGCAGCCCAGCACACTACTATAAACTATGCAAACACCTTTCAGACTGTTTTTTTCCCACAAAACCTACACCACCAGTGTACACAGATGGGTGATTTTTAACTGACAAAACTAAATATAAATGTTAGAGGCTGCTGCTGCTTTACTCCATCAATATGTGCTAGAGACCGTGGGTGGTGAGGAGGAGAATGCTGACAACCGACCCACAGTGAGGAGGAGGAGAAGAGTGTACAGACCCAGGGTAACCTACCAGGGCCTACATGAGCTGGAGATAGTGGAGCGCTAGAGGGTGGACAGGGACATTCTGCAGCAAATTGTCCAGCTGCCCCATCCCCACCTCACACACAGAACCAACAGAGGGGAACCCATCCCAATGGATACCAAGGTGTGTGTAGGCTTAAGAATATTAACCACAGGTACCTTTCAAAGACCAACTGGGGATATAATGGGGGTCTCACAGGCATCAGCATACAGGGTACTCCACCAGTTCCTGGATGCCATGACACCATATGCCAATGAGTACATACATTTTCCCAACACCTGTGAGGTGCTGACCTGAAGTATGCATCTCTTTCACCATAAAGCAGAATACCCTGAGGTAGTTGGTGCTACAGACTGCACACACATCCACATCAAAGTACCACCCGGCGAGAAGAGTAGGGTCTGCATAAACAGCAAGGGTTTTCCCTCTATCAACTTCCAGGTCATGTGCGATGCCCAGGGCATTATCATGAACATGTGTACTGCTAGCCCTAGAAGGTATCACGATTCCCACCTCTGGCATTGCTCTCAGCTGTATCAGGGGTTTGCCAGGGGGGACATCCCATATAACCATCTAGTGGGGGATGCTGGCTATGCACTGGAGCCGTGGCTGATGACACCCATCAGAAATGCACACACACACCCAAACAAGAACACATAATGAGGCACATGCACAAATCATGATCATTGTAGAGTGTGTGTTTGGAATGCTCAAGTCACGGTTCCACTGCCTTGACATATCTGGTGGAGCCTTGCAGTACTCTCCAGCTACATGTACACAAATTTTCATTGCATGTGCCATGCTACACAATATGATCCTACAGAAACAGCTGCAGCAGGGACAGCATGGGACAGTGCCACACAGCCCCACACCATTACCAAGGCCAGCACAGGCACAGAGGGACTCAGAGGAGGAACTTCCTGAGCCGGCCCCTGTAGGCAGAAGGAGAAGTGCCCAGTATCCCCAGGCCTTGGCAAAGAGGCAATGTATAGCACACACACTGACACTGTATGGACCCAGGGACTGATACCTCTCTCCGACTCACACATACAGTAAAAGGGATGCCAAACATGACAATACCTGTGCTTTACCATGTATAGGGAGTGTACTACATGCATCCAACATAGTCATCCCTCCAGCACCGTCCTCAATACTGATCCAGCAACAAGGTAAGTCACCCTTCCTATCAATTACTGAATGGAGTAGTATGTTCTGATAGTTGTATGTATGGTATGGATGCAAGCATGCAAGGGAACTGGGTGGCTGAATGGGATAGCAGCAGACAGCTATATGGGTCAGCAGAAATCCATAACAAATACTGGTGTCAACATACTAGGCAGTACTACACAAGGTGACAACCCCCACCACAGTACATATGGCCCAAATAACTGTGGGTGTCAATAGGTCGCACACATGGATGTCAATGAGGGTCACATACCCACCACCAGCCTCACCCAGCAGGACAGGTGTAGATGACCATAAAGAAAGGCCAGGCTAAGGCCCCCAAATGATAGCAATGGTAAACAGCCCCCCTCCAGACCTACACAGATATACCACAACAGGTCTGGCAGTTGCATTTTAGTTCTGAAGGGTAAGAAGTCTGAAACTGAAATTTATGCCATTAAAATGTAACATGTGTACTCTACTGATATGCCTCCTTTCTGCATGATAGGTCACAATACAATATGAAATGGAAGCCAACAGAGTAATTGAAATACCAATACAGTTATTGCAAATGTTTAAAGTCTTCATGTGTGCACCCCCCACAATCCCATGTAGAAATGCAGTAACATGTAAGTTTGAGGAGTAATATCAGTGGAGAACAGATTGCTAGAGCTGTCCCAATCTACATTGTTGCATGTGTACAATATGCACGGGTCAGTGTGTGGTAAGTTTGTTGTGTGTTTAATATTGCCTGATAGTGGTCAGCATGTGGGCCTGGATGGTTGTGTCTCAGTGGCCTAGATAGAGTACAGTCGTCGACAGGACCATGTTCCAACAACTGCAGTGCTAACCACAGTGTGTCTCAGCTACACCCATGTCAGCAGTTATACATACTCACTGTCCAGATGATAATATCTGTCACCGTCAGAAAGCTGGACATGGCATGAACAGGGGCCCATACATAGAAACAGTACACAGGTAGAAGTAACCTACACAGAGTGCATATAAAATAACTGTCAACTGCACACAACTTTGGAATTATACATAGAGGTTAGTACCATATTAGTTGTCCCTCTGGTATAGAATAGTGGTAGTCTGGCCAATCACTAGCAGACCACAAAAGCCACAGTTATAAAATAATGACAGGCTGCTCATGTCCACACACAAGCCAGCATAAGGGGAATGTCCCAGGTATATCTGTGACTCAGGGGCCAGTAGCTTCCATATCACACATGCACCCAGCTCACCCCACCCTCAGCCACAGGTTTATCGCAGGTCATATCCTTGCTGTAGGGAATGAGTACAGCATGAATCTATCTCTGTATGGGAATACATACATGATGCTGCATGCTGAATAGGTTGTCCCATGCAGGTGTGTCCCTAGCTGTAAGCAGCAACCTGACCACATCCAGACTCGTGGGTCAGTATGAGCAGGAAGGATTGACAGGAACACATCAGCCACTTACCACTGTCACCCCAGGGTAATCCACTGGCTTGCAGCCTGGGAACGTGTGAGTGACAGAATGCACTGGCCTGCTACAGATGACCTGCAGCACTCTCAAATGGCCTACATTCCTCTGGCAAAGGCCCATGCCTCACCCATGGTGCCAATGCACAGAATGCCAGGAGGTCCTAACTAACAACCTAACACAGTAAACAGAAAACAAATGCAAGGCCATGCTGACAAATGCCAATGACATGCCTCCCCATGTCCTACTGCAAGAACTGTGGACCAGGCCATAAATACTACTGGGATATAGGCCCAACTATAGGGATACCTTTGAGATATTGCTTTCATAATGTTAGGAAGAGGAAAGAATAACAAAAGGGGGGTGTAGAAGCATGGACGTCATGGAGTGTGTGAAGTCTGAAACTCTAAAGTCTGCCTATACTACCCCCTGACTGCAAACCCATGAATAAATAGCCACAAAACTGCCTGTAAACCACAATGTGAAGGTAAACTGACCAGATATATGAGTCCTGCCTCTGGATAACCTGGGTGTATCTGTACAGATGAGAGGTATGGCCCCAGCAGGATATGGTCATTCCATTAAGTTGAGAAAAGCACAAGAAGGGGATCCCCAGCCAGCATACTAACAAGGTGCTGGACCATTTACACAGACCCAGCAGTCTATTGTCTGTAGCTACCCCTCTAGAATGGCAGGAGTCTGCCAGAATGTGTAGTCTGTTTGCCTCAGAATATTGTTCTCAGCTTCATTCATCTTGTATTTCCCTGGTAAATAACTATGAGCAAAGAATGATAACTGTCAGTAGTTGATGACATGATACATCATAGTGTAAAACAGTACATATGTCAGAAAATCTATGCTACAAACAACCATGTTACACAAGCAGCACAGACAGCAATAGTTACAGTACAGTATCCCCTGTATGTTACACCCATTGTGTCTCCATACTGGCAACCTATCTACAGATATCCTGCAGAAATAGGTTGCTAGGTGTAGCTGTAGCACACAAAACCCTGAACTGGAGTCCAACTCTCCCTGGAATGGATGCACACACTCAATATATAAGGTCATACTGGGCATGCTCCTACACTTAGAGAAATGAAGCCCATGTCTGACAACACAGTAGACTATAGATATTTGTTATTATAGGTTCATAGGTTCATAGGTTGGTACTAGGCTATTGGCCCTAGGGCCTATACAAGCCTAGCCATAACAATTCCCTGGATATTTCTTCCCACAATATTTACTTCCTTGGACCCCTGTCTAGCAGGGCGAATGACGTGATCCCTGGGGTGAATTTCCTATCTCCCATCCAATCGTCAAGGTTCCTTTTGAAAAGGGCCAATGAGGTGCTCTGCTTGACATGTATGGGCAGTCTATTCCAGAGTATGGGGAGGCTGTGGGTCAGGAACCTCTCCCTCCAGCATGTCTTGTTCATTGTGAAGACAAGGTTTAGATCCCTGGAGCGTGTGGCTCTGAGGGACTGGGATTTCTTTAAGTGGAGCGTGTCCAACAGCTCAGGGTTTGACATGGCCTTGTATGTTAAGCAGAGATTGCCTCTGAGTAGACATTATGCCACAGAGTATAACTGGAGATTTTTTAGATGGTCAGCATAGGGCATCTGCTTTAGGCCTGTGATTCTTTTAGTGAGGTATTTCCGCGGCCTTTCCAGCTGTTTCAGATGTCTTGTGAGGTACATACCAAATGGGGCATTGTACTCTATAATGGGACTAATGAGGGATGAGTACATTGGGACAATGACCTCCTTTTTTCTGGATGAAAAGCCCTTAGTGATGAGGTGTGCCACATAGAAGGAATGCCTGACTGTTGTGGTGATGTGGTTATCGAAGGTGAGACCACTGTCCATCTGTGTCCCTAAGTCTCTCATCACACTTTCATTCTTTAGTGTACTGCCACCTATGTGGTAATTCATGGGTACATGTTTTTTTTCCAAAGGGGATAACTATACATTTCTTGGCATTAAGCTTGAGCCCATGGCTCTGGCACCAAGCATCTGTTTCTGTAAGGCCCTTTTGTAGAATATCCACATCATTTGGGGATTCAGTAATGGCTCCCAGTTTGCAGTCATCTGCGAACTTTGTTAGCCAGAGTCAATTAGTGTTGGCCTGTACTTCAGAGAAGTAGATGCCAAATGAGAGTGGTCCCAGGAGTGAATCCTGAGGTACTCCACTTGTCAGTTGTCTGGAGCTGGATTTGGAGTCGGCTACATTTACATTCTGGGTTCTGTCAGTAAGCCAGTTGGCAACCCATCGAGTAATGTAGGGATTTATGCCCAGCTTAGTAAGTTTATCTATGATTCCAGAGTGGGGAATGGTGTTGAAGGCCTTGGCAAGGTCCAGATAGGCTGTGTGGACCACCTTACCCTCATCCACAGCTCTGGAGACTGATTTGAAGATGTCAATCAGATTCAGGAGACAAGATCGGCCCTTCATGAACCCAAACTGGGTGGGGTCCAGTGTTTGAAGGATGCCAATGTTTTTGTTTATAAGTTCCATGATAATGCATTCCATGCCCTTGCAGATCAGGCTCGTCAGACTGATGGGACGGTAGTTCCTGGGATCCAAGATGGATCAGCCCCTTGTGGAGTGGGATAACTGTAGCTGTGCGCCATTCAGCGGGCATGAAGACTGAGGTCAGGCTATGATTAAACATGACACTTAGGTGAGGTGGCAGTTCGTTTTGTAGTTCATGTAGTACACAGCCCGGGATGTCATCTGGTCCCATGAATGCTGTACTCTTAGCTTTGGAGAGTGCAGTTTCTACATGTGTGGCCATGATTACTGGAATTTGGCAATCTTTTGGTATTGAGATGGGCCCTTTAGGGGGTGAGAGGGGGTGAAGTTGGCACTAAATCAATCTGCCAGGATATTGACAATATCCTTGGGATCAATTAATCAATTAATGCCATTCTGTTGTAGCTTAGAGCAGATCTGAGCATTGCCATTTAGATTCTTGACATAACTATAGAATGCCTTGTGGTTGTCTTTGGAATCTTTGGCAATTTTATTTTCGTAACTAGCTTTGGAGGATTTTATGAGGGATCTCAGCTTCTTACTGTGGCTGGTAAGGGAGTTTTTTGCATCCTGGGATTTTCCTCTTTTCTGCAATAGTTTCTTCCTTCTGTTGTATAGTTTGTTTATGGCAGGAGACCACCAGATTGGCTTCCTTTTTTTGGAGGAGAGCATCTTGGTTCTATTTGGGATGGCACGGTTCATACACAAGTGGATGTGCTCATACAGTGCCTTAGTGTAGGATTCAGCAGCCGAACTTTCAGCTCCTGTCTGTATGGGTGTCATGAAGTTTGTCATTTCTGACTTGAGTAGCATGAAGTTGGCTTTGGAGAAATTTTTATGGAGGTTTCCTTACTGGGGGGTGGGGGTGGGATGTGGATGTCAAGGGTAATTTGCTTATGGTCAGACATGACCAATGAAGGGGTGACCACTGGTGTGGAGCATCTATCGCCCATGTTGGTAATGACCAGGTCTAGGATATTGGAGCCCCTGGTGGGACAATGGATTAGTTGATCCAGGGTGTTGGTGTTTATGAATTCCAAGAACTGTTGTGAAAAGGTGTTGGTACCCAAGTAGTTTTCCCAGTTAATGGCAGAGTAGTTGAAATCACCCAGTATTAGGGTGTTTGGTTGTATCTTAATATTTTCCAGTATGTTTAGAAAGGTGTAGTGAGAATCTTGGGGTATGGTGGCAGATCTGTAGCAAGCTACAATTTGGATTGCAGTCTTAGCTAGTGTTAGTTGCACCTGGAGAATTTCAGATGCATTGTGTTGGGCAACTAGCCTGGAGGTGTGAATATCCTTGGTAAATATGGACACTCCTCCACCTTTAATGTTTCGGTCTTGGTTTGGTGGCCGAAAAGTTTTATAAGAGTTATAGCCTGGTATTGCAGGGGTGCTCTCTGGAGCCTTGAACCAGGTCTCAGTTACTGCACAGATATCGATGTTCTACATTTATATTCGCAGATGTCTGTGCACACACACCAAATTGTACACCATTGATAGTTCACACACAGACACGTTGGAAAGGAATACTCATACTTATCTAAGGCAAACATAATATAATATGTCAAACATACACACACACAGATGTGGGAAGAGAGAGACAGACAGCAACAGACAATCACATTTTGAGGCCTTTCCCACTCAGTACACATCCCATTGGCCTATATCACATGATGTGCTGACGTCATTCACTGTACAAATTATTTTGGGTAGCCCTTAGCCATATAGTTTCAGTGGTGCTTGTGATAACTGTGTAACACTACAGTACAAATAAATATCCATGTAGCAGTTGTAATCTCAGTCCTGTCAAATGTAAAGTTGTGTGTGAGTGTGTGTGTTTCTAGATGAATGTGTTTGAGGCCATTCACACTCATTACAATTCCCATTGCCCTACTTTAGCACTCCTGCTGATGTCAGTCACCCTGAAATAACCCTTTGGGCAGCTTGCAATCCTATGTGCTCTGTGGTGCTTGCGATAGCTGTATAATGCTATAGTGTAACAAACTAGTTAGCTAGGAGTTCAAATCACTGTTCTGGCAACTGTGAACATTTGTGTGTGTGTGTCTTTGAAGGAACATGATTTTGAGGCCTTTCACACTCACTACACTTCCCTTATCCCTCCTTTAGCACTGCTGCTGATGTCACTCACCTTCAAAGATACCTTTGGACAGCTTTCTAGCATGTAAGCTCTGTGGCACTTGTGATAACTGTGTAATGCTATAGGGTAGCAACCTTATTAGGTAGGAGTGCTAATCCTGGTCCTGGCAACATTGTGTATGTTTGTAGAGACATGATTTTGAGGCCATTTACACTCACTACACTTCCCTTACCCCTCCTTTAGCACTGCTGCTGATGTCACTCACCTTCAAAGATACCTTTGGACAGCTCTTCAGCATATAAGCTCTGTGGTGCTTGTGGTAATCACGTATTACTATAGCCTAACAAGTTAATTAGGGAGGAGTTCTTATCCTGGTCCTAACAACATTGTGTGTGTTTGTGTAAGAAGGTGGGTGTCTTTGTAGAAACATGATTTTGAGGCCATTTACACTCACTACACTTCCCTTACCTCTCCTTTAGCACTGCTGATGATGTCACTAACCTTCAAAGATACCTTTGGACAGTTTTCCAACATATAAATTCCATGACGCTTATGATAAGTGAATAATACTATAGTATAGCAAACTAGTTAGATAGGAATTCTAATCCCAGTCCTGGCAACTATGAAAATGGGTGCGTTTGTGTAAGAGAGTGTGTGTCTTTGTACAGATATTATTTTAAGGCCATTCACACTCACTACACCTCCCTTACCCCTCCTTTAGTACTGCTGCTGATGTCATTCACCTTCAAAGATACCTTTGGACAGCTTTCCAACATATAAGCTCTGTAGTGCTTGTGATAACTGCATAATACTATAGTATAGCAAACTGGTTAGGTAGGAGTTCTAATCCTGGTCCTGGCAACTGTAAAAATGTGTGTGTTTGTGTGTGAGAGAGTGTGCGTGCCTTTGTAGAGACATGATTTTGAGGCCATTCACACTCACTACTGTTCCCTTACCCCACCTTTAGCACTGCTGCTGATATCACTCACCTTCAAAGATACCGTTGGAGAGTGAAAATGTGTGTGTTTGTGTGAGAGAGTGTGTGTCTTTGTAGAGACGTGATTTTTAGGCCATTCACACTCACCACACTTCCCTTCCCCCTCTTTTAGCACTGCTGCTAATGTCACTCACCTTCAAAGATACCTTTGGAAAGCTCTCTAATATATAAGCTCTGTGGTGTTTTCAATAACTGCGTAATACTATAGTGTAGCAAGCTAGTTAGGTAGGAGTTTTAATCCCAGTCCTGGCAACTGTGAAAATATGTGTGTTTGTGAGAGAGAGTGTGTGTCTTTGTAAAGACTTGATTTTGAGG
This sequence comes from Protopterus annectens, assembly GCF_019279795.1. Taxonomy (NCBI): domain Eukaryota; kingdom Metazoa; phylum Chordata; order Ceratodontiformes; family Protopteridae; genus Protopterus; species Protopterus annectens. The sequence goes on along the minus strand of NC_056731.1, from coordinate 341,665,839 downwards.
CCATTTACACTCACTACACTTCCCTTACCCCTCCTTTAGCACTGCTGCTGATGTCACTCACCTTCAAAGATACCTTTGGACAGCTCTTCAGCATATAAGCTCTGTGGTGCTTGTGGTAATCACGTATTACTATAGCCTAACAAGTTAATTAGGGAGGAGTTCTTATCCTGGTCCTAACAACATTGTGTGTGTTTGTGTAAGAAGGTGGGTGTCTTTGTAGAAACATGATTTTGAGGCCATTTACACTCACTACACTTCCCTTACCTCTCCTTTAGCACTGCTGATGATGTCACTAACCTTCAAAGATACCTTTGGACAGTTTTCCAACATATAAATTCCATGACGCTTATGATAAGTGAATAATACTATAGTATAGCAAACTAGTTAGATAGGAATTCTAATCCCAGTCCTGGCAACTATGAAAATGGGTGCGTTTGTGTAAGAGAGTGTGTGTCTTTGTACAGATATTATTTTAAGGCCATTCACACTCACTACACCTCCCTTACCCTCCTTTAGTACTGCTGCTGATGTCATTCACCTTCAAAGATACCTTTGGACAGCTTTCCAACATATAAGCTCTGTAGTGCTTGTGATAACTGCATAATACTATAGTATAGCAAACTGGTTAGGTAGGAGTTCTAATCCTGGTCCTGGCAACTGTAAAAATGTGTGTGTTTGTGTGTGAGAGAGTGTGCGTGCCTTTGTAGAGACATGATTTTGAGGCCATTCACACTCACTACTGTTCCCTTACCCCACCTTTAGCACTGCTGCTGATATCACTCACCTTCAAAGATACCGTTGGAGAGTGAAAATGTGTGTGTTTGTGTGAGAGAGTGTGTGTCTTTGTAGAGACGTGATTTTTAGGCCATTCACACTCACCACACTTCCCTTCCCCCTCTTTTAGCACTGCTGCTAATGTCACTCACCTTCAAAGATACCTTTGGAAAGCTCTCTAATATATAAGCTCTGTGGTGTTTTCAATAACTGCGTAATACTATAGTGTAGCAAGCTAGTTAGGTAGGAGTTTTAATCCCAGTCCTGGCAACTGTGAAAATATGTGTGTTTGTGAGAGAGAGTGTGTGTCTTTGTAAAGACTTGATTTTGAGGCCATTCACACTCACTACACTTCCCTTACCCCTCCTTTAGCACTGCTGCTGATGTTACTTACCTTCAAAGATACCTTTGGACATCTCGCTAATATATAAGCTCTGTGGTGCTTATGATAACTGTGTAATTCTATAGTGCAAAACACTACTTAGATGTGGGTTCTAATCTCAGTACTGGCAATTGTAAAAGTGTGTTGGTTTGTGTGAGCATGTGTGTATATTGGTAGGTTGAGGTATTTTGTGTCCATACACAGCCAGTACATTTCAAAGTGTAATACTTTACAACGGCTGCTAATGTCACTCACCTTAGAGATATATTTGGACACCATTCTACCTATAATCTTTGTGGTGTGTATGATAAATGGGTAACAACATAATAACAATAACTACATAGATAGGGGTTTGAATCTCATTCCTGGCAAGTGTGTGTATATGTATATATATATATATATTTATATATATATATAATATATGTTTGTACCTTAAAGCTTTTAGCCCCATTTACACCCACTACACTTCTCAGTGCCCGACTTTAGCAGTCCTGCAGATATCATTCACCTTAGAAGTACCTGTTGGCAACTCTAAACCACGTAAAGTCAGTGATGCATGTGCTAAATGTGTAACATAAAGCTCTAACAGCATAGTTAGAAAGAGGTTTGAACCTCACTCCTGGTAAATGTGTGTGTAGGGTAAAATGTTTTATGAAATTTCTCACCCACTACATCAACCAATGCCAGTATTTACAAGGACTGGTGATGTTCTTCACCTTAGAAGTACCTTGGGACAACATCCATCCTCTAAGCTTTGTGGCACATGTGATAACTGTGTAACACTGTAGTAGCAATACATAGATAAGTAGGGGTTTGAAACTCAGTATTGTCAAGTGTGTGTGTGTCTCTGTCTGTCGTCAGTATCTGGTATGATTGTGTAATAACAGGATCCATTGGGGTGGGTTTTGTTAAATTATTGTATTGAGAACCTAGTATCTGTCCCAATGTCCACATTACAAGGCCAACAGTTGTCAAACTCCATAGAGGTTGGTGTAGACAATCCACAGCCCTAAATACGTAGTGCCATGTGCAATGACTCTGTGACAGTATGGATTAGTTAACAACATGGGCAACACTTCCAATACTCAGAGACTACTCTCCACCCAGGAATCATACACAAAAACACTTGGCTAGGCAGCAACCACTATATAAGTAGTTCTCCTGCAAACTGCCTCACAGATAGTACCCACTGTGTGATTGTAGTGGACTACATGTCAAACCAATGACCAGACATGACTGGTGTCATACAGTGAATGGACTCATATCCTCTCGTGTTTGGGATCTACACTTCTGAGGTGCAGGAGAACACAAAGGCACCCTGGCTGATGTCAACATACAACAGTAAGGTGGGTGGTAGTATTCCCAATCCATGTGATGCTGACATCATGCCCAAAGACCAATTGACACCTATGACAGTTGTCAGAACCCTGGACATTACCTCATTGCCAAGAGATGTGCCGCCATTACCTTTGGGAACACCATGGCTCACATGAAGTAATACATTGGTGGTAGTCCACTGAACAGTGATGTTATTATAACAGAATGGGGAACACAGGTTGACAGTCAGCTGCCTGTTAACCACAACAGTGCCACTGACATCAGAAAGTACTTTGATGTGTTACATCTCCTGACTGTGGGTTATCCAGCACGTAAAAGGACATGGCACCCTGCTCCATCCCCTCAGTATCCCAATCAATGTGTACAGTGACCCTTTTGCCATGTTCCCCACTTGGCACCTGCAACAACTGTAGAGTCTGCAAATGTACCCCACAAAGGGAATACCATGCCTTATACACATGCCCTGTTTGGACTGACTCTAATAACTCCAATGAATCCCCGTATCATACTGTCTATGTAGGTGCAATCACTACCTGAGTTACACAGCCATTTCTCACCAAACTAGGTCAGGAATGCTACTTCTGAAGATACCAGTCTGTCTACACAACATGCCCCACACACCTCAAGCACACTTCCACACTTCAAAGAACATGCATGTGGGACATGTGCACAACCCAGACACTGTCCATGTTATGGAATATAAATCACATACATGCGAAGTAGTCCACATCACTGGCCACCCACAATAGAAATTTAGATGAGTGGATGGGGAATACAATACCCACCCTGGGGACCACTCCAGTGACTATACTCCTGAGCCACACTGGGGACTATTGTCATGTGGCCTGATGCCAAGGTATTCCCTTGGGCTAGCCTTGTAGAGCCTTCAGGCCCATTCACCTACTACACACGTATGAAGCAATGAACCTATGGATCTCAGTACTGGCAAGTGTGTGTGTGTGTGTGTGTGTGTGTGTGTGTGTGTGTGTGTGTGTGTGTGTGTGTGTGTGTGTGTGTGTGTGTGTGTGTGTGTGTATAGTAATCTCAGTGTGTTTGGTTAATGAATATCCTCTGTGGCTGTGGTTATTAGCAATCAGAGGTATGTCCAAACCACAACACATACCATTCTCCACTCTACAACAGATGTTGTAAATCAACATATACCTATGTACAACCCCCAACCCTATAATCTGTGAAGCATATGCAATCACTGTATTACAGACTGGGGAATTCCATGCAGATACAGCTGCACCCTGCCTAAGACATGGTGGATATGTTACCACACTGCCATACCCCTTGGTCTTGCTGCAGGGTCACATCGTGGTGACACACAGATGCCTAGAACAGAAACAGGATACAACATGTGAGAACACATTCACTCAGCTCTTCCCTTGTGTGGGGAGAGAGGGGTAAAGCTGGTACTGAATGTGTTGTCAAGACTGTTGCCAATATCTGTTGTCTCAGGATAGTTATTAGCATTGTACAGTAACTCACAGCATTTGTGTTTAATGCTGTGGAGGTTGTTGATGTAACTTTCAAAGGCTGTTGTGATTGTCTTCAGTGTCTGCTGCATACCTGCCATCATAGATGCCTGCAGGGGATTCCATGAGGGATCACAAGTTGTGTTTGAGGCTAATAAGAGAGTTCAACAGTCATGGGACACCACCTTTGACTGCAACAGTGTCCTCCCTCTGTTGTACACTTTAATAATGACAGGGGACCATCACATTGTCTCAGAGTGATTGGAGGACAGTGTCTGGGTTCTGTTGGCTCTGGCTAGTACCATGCATTCATGTACCTGTTTGTACAGTGCATATGTGTATGATTCCACAGTCATGCAGCTATTTCCCATTGCCATGGGTGCAGTGAAGCCATCTACCCCTGTTTTCATGGCTGCAAAGTCAGCTTTGGAGAGGTTTTGCAAGGTGGTTACCTTTGTGGGAGGTGTGGCTGACATGTTGAGTTCCATGTTGATTACAGCCTGTGTGGATCTCATCAGGTAGGGATTGACAACTGTGGATGAGCAACAGTCCCATATTTAAGTGGTCAACACAGGTCAAGGTTGTTGCATTCTCTACCGGGGGTCAGTATGAACTGGTCCAGGGCAATGGAAATGATGAATCCAAGGAAATGTTGGGCCACTGTACTGGCGCTTGGCTACATTCCCCAGGTGATGGAAGGGTAGTTGAAGTCTCATACTATGTCAGTGTTTTGTTGGACCATCAAAGATGGCAGGGTGTTGAGGAATGTGCATTGACAGCCTAGGGACATAGATGTGTACCCATAGCAGGCTATGGTCTGGATTGCACTATTACCCCAAGGCAGTTGTATCAGAAGTATCTCCAATGCATTATGCTGGGATACTAGTCTGGAGGTATTCCTAGCCATAATGAATATGGAGAAAACACCACCTGTGGAGGTGTGGTGTGGTCCATGTTTGGGGGCTGACAGTTGTGGAATGCGTCATAGCCTGATAGTGCAGGACTGCTGTCTGCTGCTGTGAACCACCTCTCCATTACAGCAGACATATGTCCTCCACTCCAACAAGTGCTTTGAGTGACTGCATCCTGACAGTTAGATGTCTAATGTTGAGCAGCATGACCCTCAGATTGCATACATGTCTAGCTGTTATGGTGGTAATTACATTAGGAACACTGCCTAATAAGGCATCATAGGGGTGGCAAGACACTTAGCCAATACCTGGAAACCCAGCGCTGACAGATGTAGGACACCTGTGGCAAGTCATTGGGTTCTGTCAATCATGTCATCCCAAGCAGAGAGGTACTGGATCCCCTGAGAATGACACAAAACATGTAAGCCAATGTTGCAGTCAATCATCTGTTGATAGTACCACAGCATCATTCTGGGTGACAGCGGTACACTGCTCAGGGCTACTGTCACGCCTGCCTGGACCACATAATCAGGGAGTTCAACCATGTCTCTTGTCATGTAGTCTAGGGAGGTGTGTCCCAGGTCATTCACACCCACATGGATACAGAGTGATACTAGTAGTTGTTGTGGAGTGCCATGACTGGCTGTGTCATGTGTTGGATGCTGGCATGTGATAGATATTTGGCTACCTGCTCCATATTCAACTTAGTGAGTGAGATATGTGTGTGCATCAGTATTGAGTTACCCATGATCACTGTATTGTGCAAGGTGGTTAGCCTTGGGAGCTTTGGTTGAGGGGCACACTGTGTAGGTTAAATATGTGTCCCTTGGCATGTGCCATGTTGCAGTGTCTGAGTGGCTGTCTGTCTTGCAGGTCTGTGCTGTTTGGGTAAATGTCCATTGAGTGCCTCTGTGAAGATGGGTGTGTGGCTTTTCACTGTATGTCATGGTTGTCAAAGTAGGTGGCATGGTGAGCTATGTGTTTCACATGGTGTGGAGCAGGTGTTGATCTTATCCTCTTGACCTGCTAATCCAGTATTTGCTGGAGAGTGCATATGTCCATACTGGGTGACATACAGGTAACTCTCACAGGTCTGAGTGTTTGGAGTTTAGAGGGGAGGGTTGTCTGTGTACATGAGGTAGTTGCAACAGTGCCTCAGAATGGACAAGTGCACCAGGTTAATGGGTGAAAGCACAAAAAACTACTCTTCAATCATGCCAGGAGGGGTGGACATAACTAGTAACCATTGGGGCTACTTCTGTGATGAACAAGTACTGCTGATGGTTCCCAGGTGTGCCATACTTCCTGTTACAATAACCTGGTGAAGTACCAAGCCATAATGCTATCTGAAGTACAAGACAGAAAGAACTAGCATGATGTAAGGGTGGAACAGAAGGCAAACTTTCTGCCACCTGTAATACTTTACCTCAGCTGTGCAGTTATCAGCAGCTTTGGCCATATAAACATTCAGTAAGCTCTGTAGTGCATGCGGCAACTGTGTAACACTGTAGTAGACTTAACTAAATAGGCAGTAGTCCTAATCCCAATACTGGCAAGTGAGTGGGTATGTATGTGTGTGAATCATGTACTGTCTGGCTTATACCATTTTTGACTTGTGTACTACACTTCACAGTTCCCCTCACCCCAGTCTAATAGTCCTGTTGATGTCATCCATCTTAGAAGTACCTTTGGAGTAGGTGGAAATATATAAACTCTGTGGTGCATCTGATAACTGCATAGAACTAGAGTAGAAATACCTAGACAGGTAGGAGTTCTAATCACAATGCTGGCAACTGTTTGTGTGTGACGATCATATCTTGTGTGGCTTAAACCATTTTAGTGTGTGTACTATACACGGCTGGTGACCACCTCCCGCTGCTATTACTTTATATAGTGTGGTAACAGCATCTGCATCACATGCAGCAGGTTAAACCATTGTACAATCCTCTGTATAGATGTGTCTCAAATATCCAAATGTTTGCAACCTATACATGGTCAGAAGTGGTCTGTGTGCCTTAACAATGCCCATGTATGTGATATTGTAGCCAAACAGGCCACAGTCAGTGTACTGACACATATGGCAGCATGCGGTATCATACTTGACTGAAACATCATGCTGATAAGACTTCTGCCACCCTCACAGTTGGCCAGCCTTGTAGGTGCAATACATGAGTACAGATGCTTGGTTTTACAAGTCAACTGTTCATGTTATGGGTCACATTAAAGGCTGGAAGAGGTGTGGACTGATGTACTGTGGTTCTAATTAGCATGTAACAGGAACACCTTGCATTTTAACAGGGGTGTGCATACAATTTATATCCGCTGTATACCACTAATGTGTCACACATGTCCCTACCTTAGGCCGTTTGTCCAGCCCATTTTGCTGGCCTCTATCCAGATGTCTTGGCACTGACAAGGTGTGAGGTATGCTACAGGAATGTTGAATTCATGTCAGATAGGCCCCAGTGGTGAACACTGTGATGCAATCCAGTTAACCCCAGCACAAGTGAACATGCACAAAAAGTAATATAGCTATTACATAAAGCAATACAGCTATTACTGATGGTTGTCTGCATGGTAAATTCCATGCCCTTCACATGTCTGGGGTACTGCCAGGCAACAACAAAACAATGTCATACTCACCAGCTTCAGGCTGCTGTCCCATATGCAGACCAGAGGATAATAGGTAGTTGTGAAAGGGGAGTATTGTCAGCAGACTCACACGTGGCTTTGGTGCAGGATGGATGCAGCATGTCTACACATTTACAACACAAATCTCAATAATACACAATTGTCTGTCCTCACCATAGATGTGCACCTCTGTGCATTAGAAAACCCCATCCACAACTGCAATTGGACCTGACACATGAATGTAGATACAATACAGATACATGTATGTCTGATACATTTGTGTACTAATCTCCACTGGGCCCTTACCTGCATGCTCCTCATTCAGTGTGTGTGCAACCCACCTCCACAATGCTTTCCTCAGCTTCATGGCTTGTGCATTGGGCAGGTGCCCCAAGGTTGGCAGGGAGCTCCTTGGTGGGTGTCAGTGGGGGCTGGATGGCTGGGCCCCCACCTGTGGCTAGCCAGTCCATCACTACAGCAGCAGTCCATTGATGGTCATGGTGGTTGAGGATGGTGGCCCGATGCTGCACCTACTCATAAGTTCTGCTGTGCAGGCAGGCATCATTTACCCTGTGGACCAGACTGTTCCACAAGATGGTCCTCTCCCACACATTTTTATTTTTTATTTATCATTTGTTGACCGGGAAAGTCCGACTAGGTTCCACAGAGCCTGTTTTCAGCGGAGGCCCAGGGAGAAATGCTCCAGAAGACTGCACATCTTCTGCTCTCCGTCCAAATAACAGGGCATAATGTTTGATCACATATTGGATGATGATGTCAGTTTCCCCAACAGAGAATGCTGGTAGGCAAGCCCTCTGCATGTTACCTGGAAGACATAAACAGGAAAAAGGTCACAAGACACAGGACCTCATACAGTTGTCAAATTGCACATCGACAGTGGATATTACTTGCAAATAATTCATACTACACCATACCCTCCAATCTATCATGGCTATAACAGCTTGCATTACACTCCTGGTCCTGAGCTATCTTATTCCTCCCAGTGTTGGACACTTGATTGCAAAATCCTCTATTCTCCATTCATTTCTGTGTATAGAGTTGACAGTGGCCATCTTCCATGTGGATGGTGGCAGGTCTGTGTTTGACTGTGGTGTGTGATGGAGCTGTAAGCACATGCCTGAGTTCATGTAGGAGGCAGACAGTGATGTTATTATGCCCCATGGAGATTTGCTGTTGTTGCCATCAGTAGGCAATATCAGTGGTGGCTGGTGACTTCAAATTAAAGGGGGGCTGCAGGAGATGGCTGAATGGGTTAGGCCAATGGGAAGGGTGTGGCCAACTAAAAAGGGGTGGGGCTATGCTCAAAACCACAACAACTGGAACTTTAATTAAATACGCTGCCCTGGGTGCCAAACCATCATTATGAGAGTCCAATCAAGACAAAATGAAGTGTAGAAGAAAAAATATTTCAATGCATTGGCTACATGACAACTTACTTAATATCTAGATGGAAACACAAAGGTTGTGAGGCATGAAAAATAAATTACTTTTTAAATACATTACTGGAATGCCAGTCAAAATCAAGTATTAAAAAAACAAGCATCCCTCAACTCAAGCCACTTCCCCTTGCACTGCAGTTCTAATTATAATTTATATTCAGCTTTATAAAATTACCAAGTAACATGCTGAAAGTAGCAATCTCTGTGATAACCCCACTTGTAAAAATGTTTCTTATCCAAAAAAGACCTGCTGCCTGACAACAACTATCTACTTGTTTCATGGGGAAGACATGATCAAAGTAAAGAATGAACAGCAAACAAGAAACAAGCTCAAGATAAATTGCTTAAAGGATTACTGCACAAGTTATGGACCACACATGATAGACTGGCATTCTGTTTAGTTTACGGGTGAAGCCTGCAAAGATGACTGCAAGTCTCCAACAAATGTAATGAGCTTCTGAAAATACTGTAATCCTGTCCTTTATTACAAATACTGTCATATGCATTTCAATACCTAAGGCTTATACATTATCTTGTTATGTAAATATTCTCTGCATGGCAATAACGAAAAGGCTTTCAGTGTTGGTAATTCTTTAACAGTATGCTTATTAAAGCTTACTTGCATCTTACAATCTCCGACAAGCTTACCTGATGGTCATTAAAGCATTGCTACTTAAAAACAGAGCAACAGGGCACTGCGACAGCATGCATTTTCTGAATAATAAGAAGCATAAATCAACAGTATAAAATATGACAGAAAACCAGAACATTCTGCAAAATCAAGGACAGATGAAAAGCCATGGTTGTACTTGTGGTCTACCTTGGATGGAGGAATACTCTGCACACTTAACTGCATAACTGCTCCTTGCCTTGCTTGGACACATCCAGAGCCACTACAATGGGGAGTGGGGTGCAACAAGTATGTCACAATTGGAATGTCTCTGGCTGACGGTGATGGCTCTGGCACTCATACCACTTAACCTCAGAGCAAGAAATCTGGATAAAGCCATACATGGAAGTGGGACACAGGCCTAAAAATAAGGACAATTTTTAAATATTGCTCTTATAAACTTAGAAAGATAATAGAACAGTAGTAGGTCTTGCATTAGTATGAATTTTCTGAAGGGTATGAAATCTGAAATTCAAATGTCTGCCATTATTTTCTAACTTCAATTTTTAAAGATTTGCCACTAATTTTATGAAAAACAGACCAAAAATGTGATGCAAAAATATAAAATTGTCACACAATACAGCTGGGATCCTGTCAAAGAAGGATACCTTTTTAATATTAGTACTGTTAACTTGAGCAGCTGACAAAATAAGAGCATCTACATGCATTTCTGAAATAAAAGGAAACTATAACTCTGATCATTACAGTTATTTATAATTGTAAACCCTCCATGTTTTTTTCCAAAATTGCCATTTTGTGGAGGGATTATTAGGGGGAGAGCAACATTTTGAGCCAAAATTGGGGACGGTTGAGGCTTGGATATTCCTAATTCTATAAAGCGATTTATTTGCACATACCTCTCAATTTCTTAATGCAGGAAATCTGGCCAAGGCCAAATATATTGGGGGAACATACAAACAGTACTAAAAATTGCTCTTGTATAAACTTAAGACAGTTAATAGAATAACGGGTCTTGCTTTAGCATGCATTTTTCTGAAGATTATGATGTTTGAAACTCAATGTCTGTCATTATTTAGTGGCATCATTCCTAAATGATTTGCCAGAAAACCACACATTTTATGAGGAACAAACCAAAAATACGAAGCAAAAATCTATTCATTCTGCAAAAATCTGGACAGTTGAGAGGTATAGTTCAGCCGGGGCTGTCTGAGTTTGCTGCCCTTCCCCCATCACAAATTCATGGTCAAATGGAGCCTTCCCCCTGCAGCCATTCCAATGTCCCATTCCTTGGTTATTTCACCCCATTTACCATAAACACTGTAATGTGCATACTGCTTTACTTCTGCAGTGATTAGTATTTCATTTGAAAGTTTTATTTTGCATTTTACAGCACAAACCCTAATAGATATCCGCTAAACAAAGCAATGCAGTCTCACAATGAAAATAGACTTAGCATTAAAACTTCTCTGATCTTGAAACTCACATTCATTGAAACAGCATTGAAACCCACATTCAAAGAAAATACATTTTGCCAGTGGAAGATAAAAATTAACTTTGGGCTGTTTTCAAATCATAGGCCCCTTGAATATGAAACATACACATGCTCTTTGATACACCTTCCTGACCTTGTACAATATAGTACAGTTGTTAGACGGCATTATAAATTTATTGTTTTGAACATTTTTCCAGTAAACAATGAAACAAAATGCATGCACCAATAATTAGAAAACTGCCCAATTCAGAACATTTCCATCATAAAAGTCTACTCAAACTTCTACAGTCCACCAGTATCAGTAAATATGCACAATCTCTGAAGAAGTAAAAGCCATCTAAATAATTTCACATTAAAGAAATTTGTAACTAATGAAGAAGTTGCTGCTAGCAAACAACTTTATATGTCATTGTTTCATGTACAAATAAAGTGCCTGTTGCCCTTGAGGAATAAATTGCCTATGTTGCTTTAAAAAATGATAAGCTAGTAATATCGCAATAGGGAATGGATGGCAAACTGATAACATGTTCATAGTTACTAGGTATCTTCACCAAAAAGGACTGCAGCATCTACCTCCTTTACAAAGCAGTACAGTATCAGCAATGCACCTACCTACTGTGGGAGCAGAACCCACACCCTTCTGCATTAAAAGCAAGTACACTACCTGTTGTGCTATTAACAATGCAAGCAGACTTAGCATAAGCAGCACTAAACTTTTGTTCCCCTGCAGCTCTCAGCTCCTTGTAAAATCTACTCGACACTCAGCTGTATCTCTGAACTTTGCAGCACAAGAAATCTGGAAAAAGACAAAATGCATTGGGGGGGTGAGGGACAAAAGCCCAAAAACCAGGGACACATTTTAAACATTGCTTGTATAATGCTGAAAAGTTGCTAGAACAAATTGTTGTGTTACCATCATACATTTTATTGCCAAGTCTTGAACCCAGGGGACCCTGTGCAAAACAGTCAGAGCAACATACGACTATGCCAAATGAGCTGTTTTGTGAAAGAGAGGAAGACTGAAACTTAAATGGCTACAATTTAGTCAATTTGTTTCTCACCATAGCTCTCAACCTCATAGCAAAAAACACATGGACAAAGCAAGTAATGGGGGAATACAGCCCCGAAACATAATCAATGAATTCATTTCTCACCATAGCTCTCAACCTTAGCACAAAAAACCTGGACGAAGCCAATAATGGGGGAATACAGTCCCAAAAATAGGGACAAATTTCAAATATCCATGTTATAAACTTAGAAAATTGCTGGAATAAAAGGTTTTGTGTTACCATGTACTTTCTGAAGAATATGAAGTCTGAAATTCAAATGTCTGTTATTTTTATTTAACATTTGTTAACCAGGAAAGTCTGACTTGGAACAAAAGCCAATTTTCCGTAGAGCAGGAACAAACACTCCAGACACATGTCTTTGTAAGATGGGAGGACATGCAGACTCCACAAGCAAGAATCAAACCAGAGAACCTACAGCTGCTAGGCAACAATGCTACCTGTGCACCACTGCACTACTGACTTTGCAAGTTAAAACAAACATACAAAAACCACAGATTTTATGAGGAACAGAACAAATATGAGGCAAAAATCTGCAAACTTTTTACAAATGGTGGTGGGTAGGGAATTCAGGCCCTTGCCACCTGCACCCAAGGTACAGCATTCAAGTCTAAGTATTCTCTACCCACCACCATGTGTTCTCAAGTCAGCAGTATATAGCAACTGGGGCATTACAAGCACACACACACACCTCTTCTCCATAGCCTACTTTTGAACAGTTCCAAGGATGGAGAACACCTAATACACAGAAGGAGTCTGTTCCAACTGGTAGCAGTAGGGAAGGAAGTAAGCATGTTCAGCTTAGCAGTTTTGATAACTGTAGGTCTGGAAGAACACTTATTTATAAACATTCTGTCATTTTCATATAACTCTTCTCACAGCATGGGCATTAATACAGGCTCCCTCATGGCATTCTACTTCAGAAGAGAGAAACAGGGGTAGCAAGAAAATTCTAGCAGAAAAATAAAAGTCTTAAAGGCAGTGTATTAACCCCTTTATAGGTAAATGTGAAGCTATCAGTCTGCAGACTATAAAGAGCCTAGCCAATAACCAGAGATCAGAATCAAACCCTGAACTTTGTATAATTGAGGGAAAAGACCTTATCCATTATGCCAAACTCTCACGTCCATACCTCGAAGCACCTGTGATTAAACAAATTAGTTGGGATTCTGTGAGGCCCATAATGTGCTTAATGCAAAAGATGGTTCAGTATATAAACGTTCTGCACATGACACTGTTTTTAGCAATTGGTATATTTCCTTAAACTATTGGACTAGATAAGCACTAGCTCTAAAAAAAACATGCTTATAAAGTGAGGATAATAAGATTAATGTATATTTGTACACTGTTCTCTGTAATGTTCACCCCACAGTTTTCTGGTATCCTGTTTTTGCTAATTATCTACAATTATATTCCATACTAATGAAGATACACACACACACACATAGATTGATAGGCAGATAGATGTTATTTTACCACAATGAACGAGAAGGACTTTGTGAGGATGGATCCATTATTTTACTTTTATTTAAAAAAAAAGTTCAGATTTTTTTAGGTTTTGTATACTTTGCTGACATTAAACATGAAGGATTCGTTTGGTCAGTCTAAATGTCTGCTACTGGTCACATTCCATACCACTTAATAACAAACAAAATAATATTCTGACTGACTACTTAATTTAAATGCAGATATGAAATCTAAGTGAAAAAGGTAAATGATTTAGAAAATATACTTCAGAAATATGTTGGCTCTCTAAATGATGCAAAGTACTAGATAAGCGTGTTACTTGATTTCATAACTGTCAGGAAAAATTCCTGAGAGGTGGCATCCCTTTGATTATTGCATCTGACCAGTGCAGATGTTATGTAACCACATAAAACAATCAGGCTAATAGTTCCAGCAATTTATAATGCATGCTAGCAGCTTCAGATGAACTATAATTTGATTTGAAAGGAGAGCATTTAAAGCTTCACCGCATGGAAAATGGCAAATAAAGTGAAAACCTGTCAGGAACAAATAAAATCAATTTAAAGTAGAAATGGCCGGCAATGATTAATATTAAGAGCCCCTGAATGGGTCCATTGAAAGCAGCAATTTAATTAAATCTTAAAGCAAGTTATTAAGAATCTGGTTGGTTAGATGTAGCAGCGATGAATAAAGCATAATGATAATTTTGGAAACACATTTAACCTCGAACTAAACAGCAATGATTTTTACTTCATTGAACAAAGTATTATCAAAATTCAGGACATTTAAATTTACAACCTTCCACTCCATCCCAAAACTTAACTGGCATGCACACAGACGCTGATCTTTGTACCTGAACAACAATGTCATTAATTAATTAATTGATTGATTAATTTATGCATTTATTTTTGGTTTTGTGTTTGGGCAAAAAGAAAAAGGTAACTGTTTAGTTCTCGAGGTCTCTATCTGAAACGGCCACAACTTGCTAATGCTAAAAATGGCTAGTGCTGTCCTGCAGCCACTTAATTCAGCCATACATGTTCATCTGTCTTCCCTGTATTGCTCTCACCTGCATGCAGTAAGTTAAGTGGTAGTGTGCCATCTATTACAGTGCAATTGTTATTAGTCAACGATAACTTACTTATGTATAAGCTCAAGCGTTCAACGTAGATACAAGGGTACACAACAGCCTCAGAATGACGGACTTAACATATTTCTTGGCATTATTCATGCTAGGATTAGCCTGCAGTCCTTACCTGAATGTTTTTCTCCTTCCCTGAATCATCCGCAGAATCAACGGCTTCACACAATCAATGGCTGGTCTCCTTCCCTGCAGAATCAATGGCTTCACACAAGTTAATCTGGTTTCCTTACCCTGCCCATGCAAAACATCTCGTTGGCTCCAAGACTGGGGTTTCCTGGTTGGCTCCGAGAGTAGGCTGGGGTTTCCTGGCTCGGCATGAGTAGGCTGCAGGCTCCAGCCTGCGGCCGATGCAGTCTGGTGTCCTTCCATTCTGTGCGGCTGTCACCGCACAGACTTCTGGGGCTGCAGGGCAGAAATGCCTTTCTCCCCTATCCAGACTGCCTAACACAGCAGTCTGTAGTTCTGTGAGTACCAGGAACTCTAAGCGCACATGAGTGGAGTTACGGGACTCAAGATTTTTTTTTTACTTTTCTATTTCAGTTTTAATTTTGTATTTCAGTTTTTATTTCTTTATTCTTTTATTATGCAGGTGGGTGGGGCTGCAGTCCTATAACATTAGCTGCCCCTGGGCAATATGTACATGCTCACCATTGCTGAAGGGAAGAATGTGGTTGATGTGCATATCCCCCTATACAACTGAGGTGGACAGGGTGGTGATGCTCCCACCTAACCTGTCTGATGCAGGTTGCCTATATCCATGGCATGTGTGTATGATGTGTTCTTTACCCCCAGTACAGGGTGAATTGTGTTGTTCCCTCTGAGACTGACAACATATGTGGAGACACTGTTGCAATCATCCTTGGTGGTGTGGATATGTCTGATTTGTAGTCATAGTCAGCCTTACAGGAAGTCACCTGTGAACTTACATGCTTGCTCAGATAGAGGTGGACTTGCTTCCAAGTTGTTGCCTGCACCTATGTGTCCCTCTACAGCCAATATAGCAACCTATTATCTGGTTTGTGTATTGCTGCCGTCCACCAAAGGGGATTACTCTACCTTGGTGGAGGCTGGTTATACAGGTCAGGTACTGCTGAGTCCATATAGCTACAATGGATATAAAGTGTACACACTCCTGTTCCAATGCCTGGTATTTGTGCAATTGGAACATGACACCACAATAACTCATTTCAAAACAATTCCCACCTTTAATGTGACCTATACCCTGTACAATTCAAGTAAAACATAACAATCTGGTCTGTGAAAACATATGGAAATAATAATCAGTACAATAAGCCAGTTGAATGAGTGTGCACACCCTTAAACTGATATGTTGTGTATGCATCTCTTGAGATGGTTACAGCATTCATTTTGGTTTGGACTCTAACATCATGGCACATCTTCACTTGGCAATAGTTGCTCACCTTCCTAGAAACACCTTTGATTGTTTTTCAATGGAATTGTACAGGTTAGGGATCACATTCAAGATGAAAAACATTATGAAATGATCTTCTGTGGTCTGATTGTCATACAGCACATAAACCTGGCATTCCAACAGGGGTGTGTACACTTGTGATATCCACTGTATATAGGTGTTGCTATGGCTGGTAGAGGTAGGCATGGACAGAGGGTCATAACACAGCTGGACACTTCTCTGATTACTATCTGATAGTCATGCCTACTCTAGTACCCATATCAGTGTCAGGGCAATGTAACAACCAGTATCTGTACACATTTATGTATGTTGTATGCACTGACACTGATATTACACACATGTGCAACATGCACAACCTATGTACCTGACATCTTGAAACCCATGTGATTAGTTTTGTGCCTTCCAGCTGAACATACGCATACATACATGTGCTCAGGGGATACCTGGTATACATTTCTGTTCTATGTTAGTATGGCACACTGTATTTACAGTCTTGCTGCTCAGTCATACTTCTCAACCTGTTATAGCAGTACTTCTGGACAATGGCACACATAAATGGGTGACAAAAGGGACATCAGTATTGATACTGTATTAATATCGCTGCACCATACATTAGTAAGTTGATTGCACAGTAGGCTTTGACATCACTGTGATAACCTGGAAGATGTCCAACAGTCATAAGTAGGCTATTATGTTACATTGTCATTGCTCATAGTCTTGCCAATTGTTTGGCTGATATAACACAGGTATATGTGTATGTGACTACAGATAACAGTCACAAATGTGCTTATTGTCCAGCAGAACACTGTACAGCTGAATGTTATTAATTCAATATATCACATGCAGTTCAACACACATGTCTGCAACAGTACTTTAGTATGCACATGGCCTATATAGGTCTGTTAGCTTTACAAGACAAACTTGTGTCATACTCATATTCACATGTAACATATGGATATGGACAACATCCCATTAACTGGCCTAGCAGTGGCACAGTCACAACTATTTGGCAGACACCCCAGCGGTTGTCATATATGAGCTGTCCTTTCCCAGGGTGAGTCAGGCCAGACTTTAAATATTTCTGCTACAAACGTAGGAAGTTTGTAGAATGATACATTTTGCATTACTGTGAATATTCCTAAGGATGTGGAGTCTTAAACTCAAGTGTTTGTCATTACTTGATGACTTCATTCCTCAGCTATTTGCCAGAAAAGTACAGATTTCAGGAGGAACAGACAAAATAACTATGATGGGAAAATCTGGACATTCTGTGAAGATCTGTACAGTTGAGAGGTATGGCTGTAATCTCTCACTCTGAAGAGAGGGTCAGATGATATGGCCATAGCAGCTGTTCAGCAGGACATTAGTACAGCAAGTCTTGTTGGGACATATATTCTTCCAAATCATATTTCCCATAATTACAGACCAAGTATTACATTCAATTACATGCTTACATATTCCACTTAGCTTTTTTTCTTCACTTTTCCAGTTTATGTTTTATTTGTTTTCTCTCTCTCTCTCTCTCTCTCTCTGTCTCTGTGCACTACAGGGATAGACCTGGTTTGAATAGGTGGCAGCATGGCTTTTGTAGGTGTAGGTCATGACCAGGTGATGGTCTGTGCACCTTTTGGTGTTCCCCACTTGCTAATTGCATGCAAAGCAGCTGTGT